>NW_028073511.1:23194636-23412739 GCF_014824575.4 Sturnira hondurensis | reverse complement strand
TCACTCTGTCTACCACCTCTTGTATTTTGTTGTGCTTGTGTGGGCAGGTTGCGTTGAAGCTGGTTCTTCTGTGCATACAAGGTTTTGAGTATTCTCTCTTGCTCTTGTTCAGTTATTTGTTCTGGGTAATTTCTTCCCTATTTAGTTATATTTCCAGATGGATCCTGGGTTGAGGTTTGTGGGTTTCCACTTCCTTCTTAATCTTCTTCTGTTGTTCTCTGTTAGTGGTTTCTTTGTTGTTTGGTTTCCTCTTCCAGCATATATCCTTGTATTCACAACTTCCACCTACTCTTTTTTTGTGATCATTTGGAGGGGAAGGCAAAATGGTTTAATACAGCAAAAGAATATTCTATGATATTTACAGTAGCAGCCAGTAGAGAAGAGACAGGTGATTTTTTGGCTATGTATAGTGTTAATCATTATCTTTGACCCAGCTAGCAACATTTTAGAAATAATGGAAAGAAGATAAGGCTCTTGTTAGGAAGAGAAGGATTGTGAATTGGATCTAGAAAGCAGTGAGGTTGTGGGAGGTCAGATTCTGAGGTAAGGTGAGAGTAAAGGAGAGTAAATGTGTGTACTGTGTGAGAGAATAGAGTTACCCACTACAGTAATAAAATTCTGAAAAATGTGAAGTGGGCTAAGATTTAGGAAGGATGTTTTGAAGTATTTACAATTGTATGGAACAGCTGTTATTTACAATAATATTACAACAACAATTATATGATAGAGTCTATGTGATCTGGATAACAAGAATAGGCAGTATAGGACTTTGAATAATATGCTAGTGGAACACAAGTGAAGTCAGGGACAGTAAATTAGTGATACACTATTAAAGAGAGAACACAGAAAACCTGCCAAATGATACAATATAACCAGCAAAGCAAAGAAGACTATACAGAAAGAAGAGGAATACAAAACTACTCTTAAAATAAAAGATGTAATAATAATGAAAAATAGTAATATAAATATGCAATAACTTTCAGGTTCTCTGTAATAGCAAAGTGAAATTTGTCTCACTCTCAACTGTTGGATGCCCCCTCTTTGGGTCTAACTCTGGTCATTTCCCAGTTCCAGGTTTTTTGTCTCACTTGTACGGTTTTTTTTTTTCATTTTTTATTTAACTCTAGTTCAAGTACAGTTTTCTTTCTTATATTCCCAGCCCTGCCCCCTCAGTGCTCCCCACCTCCCCCCCATCTGCCCCCCGACCTTAGTTATTGTCCATGTGTCCTTTATACTTGTTCATGTAAGTCCTTCCCCTTTTCCCCTGTGATTCTCTCCCCTCTCCCCACTTGTAGGTACTTTTTTTAAAAGCAGAAGAAGGAAGGAAGAAAACATAAAATTGGGAAGAAATAAGGAATAAAACAAGAAAGAAGGAAATAGAGAGAAAAGGAATTGAACGATAAAAAATAATAAAATTTTAAAAATTAAAAATTATTTTTTTAAAGCCTCTTGCTGGTTTCAAACTGAACAGATCAGTTTTTCTGATCATGCTGACTACAGCAGGCTGAGGAGCGATTGGTATGGCTTTTCTCCCTTCCTGATCTGCACTCAGTGCACTCTGCCCAGAGCTAGCCTGTCACCTCTCCCCACACCTTGGGTGTGGGATCCAGGCCTTCCTCAGAGCATACTCTCCCAGGGGTTATCACTGTGGGCTGGGTTGGAAGGGAGATGCAAGCATGCACTTGGCCAGGCTGTCTAGGACCCATGGGTTTGGCTCGCACCCTTTCCAGTGCTGTGGGGGTGCGCAGGGCCTTCTGCACAACCTCAAGATCACTGCCCAGCTGGGTGGGGAGAAGGCCAGAGTGGCCGCTGCAGGAGAATTCCCCAAGCAGTGTCTCTCTTTTCACTTTTACTTTTTGAGAGATTCCTCCTACTCAAGCCTACCACTCTGTACAGTGGCCTAGTCTCTAGCACAGCCCAATTTCCTAGCCAGATTTGGACCTATTGGGCCCAGGACCCACCACTGTGTGACTCTCAACTCTTCAACAAGCATCCACAGACTCCGTGGGTGCTCACAGCCCCTGTGTGTTTGCCATTTAGTCCTTATTCCCCTCCCTGCGATTTCAAGCAACTAGATCTCTCCGGGTGCTACTGAAACCTTGTTTGGCTGGGGAGGGAGCAGTTGATTTGGCTCCCTTCCAAGGACTCTGTGGCAGATCCAGAGGGCAGGAGACTGGAGCTGCAGCTGCACTGGCCCCTGCCTTGGTCCCTGGGACCTTATTGCCCTCAAGCACTCTGCTTACTGTCTGATTTTTAGTGTCTACTACAATTTTTGGTCTCTTATTTTTATATATGTTGGGGTACTGTTGGCTGTTTGCTCTGTTCCTCTGTAGATTGGCTAGGTTTTTCTCCTGGGTGTAGGAGGGAGTGGAATCTGCTCCCTCCTGCCTCACTGCCATCTTCATCCTCATAAGTTTTGAGTTTGAATTTTTTCCTTGAGGTTGGTTTGTAGTTTTAAGTACTGGTGTTCTGAGAAAATACTTGATATGATTTCAGTTTTTCTGAATTTTTGAAGCTTGTTTTGTGTCCTATGAAATGGTCTACCTTTGAAAATATTCCATGTGCATTTGAAAGGAATGTGTGTTTTGCTTCTTTGGAATAAAAGGTTCTATATATACCAGTTAGGTCCATTTGATCTAATGTGTCATTCAGTTCAACAATATCTTTGTTGATATTTTATTTAGAAGATCTATCCATTGTTGAGAGTGGGATGTTAAAAACCCCCTATTATTGTGTTGCTGTCTATATCTTTCTAGAAGTCCTCCAAGAATTTCCTTATATATTTTGGTGCTTCTCTGGTGGGTGCATATATGTTTATAATATTTATGTCTCCTTGATGGATTCTTCCCTTGAGTATTACAAAATATCCTTCTGCAACTCTGATTATGTCTTTTGTTGTGAAGTCTATTTTGTCAGATATAAGTATTGCTACCCTGGCTGTTTTTTCTTGTCCATTTTCTTGGCATAATTTTTTCCAGTCCTTCCCTTTCAGTCTGTGTAGGTCTTTTGTCTTGAAGTAGCCCTGTTGTAGGCAGGATATTTGTGGGTTATGCTTTCTTATTCATTGAGCTACCTACCCTCTGTCTTCTGATTCACGCATTTAATCCATTTATATTTAAGACTATTATCAATAGGTACTTTTCCATTGCCATTTTATCCCTTTGTATCTTTCTTCCTCCTTCACTGTTTTTCTTCCTCTTCATAAAGCAGTCCCTTTAGCATATCCTGCAATGCTGGGTTGGTGGAGGTTTATTCTTTTAGCCTGTTTTTGTCTGGGAATCTCCTTAGTTGGCCTTTCACTTTAATTGAGAGCCTTGCTGAATAGAGTAGCCTTGGTTGCAGGCCTTTGCTTTTCATTAGTTGGAATATTCTTGCCAGTGTCTTTTGGCTTGTAATGTTTCTCTTGAGAAGTCAGCTGCTAGCCTAATCAGGGCTCCCTTGTACATTACTTTCTTTTTTCTCCTTTGCTGCCTTTAAGAGTCTGTCTTTTTCTTTGAATTGTGCCATTGTATTTATGATGTGTCTTGGGGTGGGCTTCCTTGGGTTCCTCTTGACTGGGACCCTCTCTGCTTCCTGGACTTGTGTGGTTTGTGCTGTCAAGTTGGGGAAGTTTTCCATCATTAATTTTTCAAACAACTTTTTTATTCCTTGCTTCTCTTCTCCTTTTGCTATCCCTATTATACAGATATTATTTGTTTTCATGTTGTCCTGCAGTTCCATTAATCATCTTTGTTCTTTTTGAGTCTTTTTCTTTTTTATTCATGTTTTTGGAAGTTTTTTTCCTCCCTTGTTCTCCAGCTCATTGATTTGATCATCTGCTTCATCGAGTACACTTTTGATGCCTTCTACTGTGTTCCTCAATTCAGAAATTGTATTCTTTATTTCTTCTTGACTCTTGTTGATTGTTTCTATGTCCTTTTTTCTGCTGATGTAGTTTCCAGTAAGTTCATTGTAGTTTCTCTGCAGTTTTTGGTAATTTGGACTGAGCTTTCTTATAACCATTGTTTTAAACTTACTATCTGATAGTTAATTTCCCTCTATTTCATTTAGCATTCTTTTTGAGGATTCTTTTTTTCCTTGGGGTTGTTTCTTTGTCTTCCCACTTTTTGATGAGACTCTTCTTTTTTGCTTCTCTTTCTTAAATTGATCTATTTTCACTTGTGTGAACATCTATGGCCTGTGAGATTCAGTGGTGCAGTCTCCTTGGTCACCTGAATTGGTGCTCGTGGGATGCCTTTTATGCTCGTTCTCTGGATCTAATTGGGTTGATTGTTGTTGTATCTTTCTTTGGTGGGTCCTTTTCTTTAGCTGGTTGCTTCAGGGTCACTCAACCCACCATGTCTTGTGTGATGTTGTGCAGCTATTGCCAGAATAAAACCACAAATCCCAGGAAAGAAACCAACAACCACAAAATTAACTATCCTCCACAATCCCACTATCAACTGTAAATGAACCAGTATTAATAATGGTGTAAAGAATTTAAGACTATATAAGAAAGAAGAGCAGATATGAAATGACCTACTGAAAGACAAATGATTTTGAGAGAGTAGAGGGAGGAGCACTAATAAGATTTGGGAGTTGGGGCAAGAGAAACAGAGATGGTAAATTTACATCATGAATAAAAATAGGGAATGAAGAATGTGGAATGGAGTAGAGAAGGGAAACATATAGTATTTGGCTTAAACAGAAATTAAAATAATATGAAATAAAATAAAGTGAGAAAGAGAAAAAAAGGAAGGAAAAATAAATAATTAATAAAAGTTTAGGAGCCAAATTGGAGAGAAAGATCCACCATAGTACTATCAACAAGAAACAACATAAAATTAATATTGATGGTATATGATACCATCTATAAGATGGGAAAAAGAAAAGTAAAAATAAGGGGGGGAAGAAACAAAGTAATGTCTAAGAAATGTTTAGAGGAATGGGAAGTCATTTGGAAATAATAGAGGGAAAGGGAATACTAACAGTGAGGAACAAAAGCGGGAAGGAATTTCCCTAAGAGAAGGGAAAATGAAAATTTGGTGTATAAGGAGACAGAAAAAATAAAAACAGAAGAAGTAAGAAAACGAAAAGGTCAGAATGGAAAAGAAATAGAAAATAGACAAAAATAAACAAAAAACAAAACAGGCTAATTGTAAGACAGTAAAATTAAAATGTAACAGGAAAAACAAGTAGTAGAAGGGACCATTAAGATTTCATATTTGAAACACAGAATTAGTAAGGCTCTAGAGATAAAATTGAATAAATAATGCAACAACAACTTCCCTACCCACAGCCAACTAGCAAAGATTGTTTAAGGTGGAGAAAGAATGTGAGTATTTTAAGAGAAGGTAAAAAGGAGGTGAGATGACCCTTGGCAAAAAAAAATTGGTTTTGTGTGTCTGGATGGGGAAGAAATAGTAAGAGTGCAGAATGAAAGCAAGTTGTAGGAAGAGAGAAAACAAAATTTGAAATGTAAATAATGCGAGGAAGGGGGAAGGGAAAATGGGCTAAGAAGAGGGAGGGGCAAAATATGTCAACTGGAATACATGATAGTATAAAATCTAGTGACAACATGTACAAACTTGCTGAACAAGAAATGAATGTGAAAAAGCTATGCAGGTAAGAAAATATCGCAAATCATGGAGAAGACCACAGTGGCTGTCAACTCAGTAGCCTCTTACATTTACCAGTTTTTTTCTTTCTGGGTCTGCCTCTGGTGATGTCAGAAGTTGACGCCAATTGACCTTAACCATCCTCTTTGATACTTCCAGGGATCTGCTGTCCCTGGCTATCTCCTCCAATTGTTAATCTAACTCTTGTTCTTGGTCTGTCTTATTCCCCTTAGCTTTATACCCACTAAGTCCATCCATGTTGTCACAATGGCAAGATCACATACTTTTCAGGGCTAAGTAATACTCTATAGTGTGTGTGTATATGTATATGTATATGTATAGGCATAGGTATATGTATATGTATATATATATGTATATGTATATATAGATATAGAAATCTATCACGTATTTTTATGCATTTGCCATATCATTGGAACATTTCATCTATTTCCATTCAAAGTAATTGTTAATAGGAATGTAGTCATTGCCAATTAATTAATTGTTTTCAGGTTGTTTTGTATTTCTCTATCAGGGCACATACAGGAAGCATCAAATGAATGCATCAAAAAGTGGAAACCAGATCAGCATTTCTCTCTCTGTCTCATCACGCTTTCCTTTTGCTCTCTCTCTCTCTCTCCATCTTCCTCTTTAGATCTAAATTAATAAATAAATTATTTAAGAAAATATTGTAATCGGGACTTTGGCCTTTGGCCTTTGTCCCTGAAAAACATGAGCTTCAAAGCCTGTTCCAGATTCTCCACAAACTACCAGACCCTGGGATTCCTCAGTAGCACAGCCACCAGCCCGACCAGCCAGCAGCTCAAACAGCATCTCTTCAGGCTCTGGGGACCCAGGTTCCCAGATCTCCATGTCCTAGTGTGTGGATTAGCTATGAATCTGGAGGTCCTGGATGCAGGGATGACCGGGGTTCTGGCAGGCATAGAGGGCATCCAGAGCCAGAAAGTAGCTAGGCAATGTCTGTATGACCACCTGGCCTTCTACCTGGACACAGTGAGAAGCTTGGAGACTGATAACTGGAGATGGAAAAGAATATTCCAGAAACACCTAGAGAAAACAGGGCCCCAATACAAACACTGGGGACATCATTTCAAGACCATCAAGGACCCAACGGCTCAGGTCTTTGCAGCTTCTGTGAACAAAGCTCACACTGCTCTGCAGGTTGACAATGCCCATCTTGCTCCTGAAGACTTCAGAGTCAAGTACAAGTTGGAGCAGGTCCTGCCACCAGTCTGTGGAGAGGGACATCAATGGGCTCAGAAAGTTTTATATGCCTCTTTTACTCATTTACTAGAATATCCACTTATCTAAATTCAACTTCTCTAAAAATAGAAGTAATTAATTCAGTTTATCATGCTTTCTACTCTAATATACAGACTTTTTCTCTTTGTCCATTATCTCACTTTCACGAAGCTTTTCCCAAGTTTCAGAAAAAAATATTTGGAAATTCCGATTTATTTCCTGGGGTCATATGGACTTCCTAAGAATAATGTCTTCTCAAATAGTACATGGGATCTCAAGAATTTTCTTTTGTGTTACTGGAAGAATTCATGAGTTGTATTACCCACATGAAATAAACTCCACTTGTTAACTAAATCGGTTCATGTGACGTTTTCACTGGGAAATGTGACATACAGTTTCCACTTTGGTCTGTCCTTCTAGTCTACTTCACTCCCTTAACTATTCTTCCTGCTAACATGGGTTTTCACATTCTGCAGATTGTTTTTTCTGATCAAATAGATTTTTTAATGATTTTATTTTTTATTGTTGTTCAAGTAGAGTTGTCTCCATTTGCCTCCATCACTTTCTCCCACCCCACCTACCCCCACCTCCCACCTCCAATTCTTCCCCACTTTGGCTTTGTCGTGGGTTGCTTATATATGTTCCTTCATGATTCTCCCCTATCTTTACCCATTATCCTCCTTTCACCTCCCATCTGGTTACCATCAGTTTGTTCTTTTATCTTTGAAATTATTTTATTGTTGTTCAAGTACTGTTGTCTGCATTTACCCCTCACCACTTTTTCCACACCCCAGCCACTCCCATTTTTTCCCCTGCTTCCACCCTCCTTGGTTCTGTCCATGTGTCCTTTACAGTTGTTCCTGAAAACCCTTCCCCTCTCCCTCCTTTCCTTCCCTCAATTATCCCCTCCCACCAACCCTCTGGTTACTGTCAGGTTGTTCTTAATTTCAGTGTCTCTGGTTATATTTTGCTTGCTGGTTTGTTTTGTTGATTAGGTTCCACTTATAGGTGAGATCATATGGTATTTGTCTTTCACCGCCTGCTTATTTTTAACTGGATGCCTGATTCTATTCTCTCATTCAGTTCAGTATCCTCAATGGCTACCATTGTTCTGGGCAAACATTGTTTATCAAATACTCCAGGCAGGGTCCACATGGAAAGACAAATTTTTCAAACAGATTGACCTAATATGAGCTTCGGTCAAAATTAAACAAAAGTGGAAAAGCATTAATTACTGGATTACTCTGCAAAATATTTTTTCAAGTTGTAATCTACTCCAGTTCTATAGAAAATGGATTCTATGTGCAACAGCCTTTTTTCATTGAGGTAAAGGATGGTTAGTATATTTTTACTTTTATTACTCAATTATTTTCCTGTTTCTTCTTCAAAATTATAATTCTGTGTACAAATACAATTCCCCTGTAGCTCTAAACAAAATATCTCCACTTTTCTAAAATTTGGCCTAATTATGAGATAGACAGCATGTAAACTACATCAATATTATTCATTCATATCTCCTCATGCGCTGGAATCTCTTCCTTCTCCATGACCAGAGGGTGATGCACAAGAGGGCTTGAATTGCTTCCCAGGCCTGTGGTGCAGGGTTACCATTTTTATGCTAAACATGCAAATCCTTCCAACCTATCCACGTTACCTGGAAGGAACCCAAATAGAATCTATCCATGCTACCTTGGAGGAACCTAAATAGAGTCACTTGTTAATCCAGTTATCCAAAATAAACTCCAATAACTGAATGATCACAAATGCTGTCTCAAAATCTCAGCACATGTACCAAAAATTGAGAAACGGAAAGTTACTAATTATTGCCCTCGGTTTTGTGTGCCTGGATTATTGTACCAATTAGCTAATGCTGTCTAACAACTTGTCCTAAATGCTATATGATTAAAACACCTTTTTTCTCAAATGGGTTTATGTGATGGGAGTTGTTCTGATCTCTGCCCTGAATTTCCTGGGTCTGCATCAGCAGTGAGTCTCTGCACTGAGTGTCTATAGCTCATCCATGAAGTCATGTAAGGCTGACCTGCACCCTGTCTTGAACCAATTTATGTCAGTTTACTCTATTTATATATGTAAGCTAATCTTTTAGTTTACAAAAATATGTGATTTACCTTAATTTAATGCTACTTTTTAATATCCATTTAAGACACATTGCTCCCTACCCAGTGACATTTCTCCCAACCCGTTAAAGTGTGGCTCAGCTACCTGTGCTCTACATCTTACCCAGAGCCATGCATCACTAGGTTTTTTTCTTGCTCATATTTAAAATGTACAGTTTGCTTAATTAAAGGGGCCTTACAAAATTAAGAATGCATATTACATGCGTCCATGTTTACGTAATTCAAAGATATGTATGTACAAAGGTTTTAAATTCATTGTTACATATTTCTGAAAAATTGAATCTCCCTGAGCCCATTTTCTTATTTCTGATGGTAATGTGCAATAATAATAAATCTAATGAATGTAGTGCAGAAAAAAAGAAATGTGTGGAAATACTTTGTTGAGTCAGGACTCTCTTATGGGCTAGTAGTGTGTTTATGTGTATATGTATATGTGTCTGTATAATATTTATATGTATAAATATAGTGATTTAATAAATAAACATTTAATTGCATAAATGTACATAAATGAACTCCTTTCCCATCTTCGATGTTGAAAGGAAATTTCAGAGAAAACTGAAGAGGACAGGAAAGAAAATTGTAACAGGTTGAATTAAAAGGAAGATTTAAAAGTGCACAAACTTACACACAAAGATTTTAAGCAGTATGGTTGTCTGTAATTTTTTTATCCTCACCTCAGGACATGTTTCCATTGATTCGAGAGAGAGGGGTAGAGAAAGAGAGAGAGACTCAAATGAGAAAGATTGATCCATTGCCACCCACACATGCCCCAATGGAGGATCAAACCCCCAAATCCATGCAAGTGCCCTTACCAGGAATCCAACCCATAACCTTTTGATACACAGAATGATGCTCCAACTCACTGAGCCTTATGGCTAGGGCAGTTGTCTTTAATTATTTTCCTCTCTCAATGTCCAAAGACTTCAAAGTCAGAATCATCTTTTCTTTTATACTGTAGGGATATCTGTACCTGCTAATGGGGAAGAATCTCCAAATTGACTTTAGATTTGTTTCTTCTACTGATTGGGTGTTTCAACAGAATAGGTCCTCACCCAAGGGATGCAAGTAAATGAATTGAGATCCTTAAAATCACTTTCCCCTAAAAATAATTGAATACGTGTCTGCATAACAGTGCTATTGCTGCTGTAACAAATTGCCACACTAAGGGTTTAAAAGAAACAAATTAATATACCTATAGATCTGGGGGATTGAAGCCTGATGAGTCAATGGGCTGAAAGCAAGATATCTGCAGAGCTAGACTCCTTCTGGATGCTTCAGGGAGGATCCCGTTTCCTCTCCTACCCCAGTTTCTCTTGACACTGGGCCCTTTCTCCATCTTCAAAGCCAGCCATGTAGCATCCTTCAGTTTCCCTCTGGTTCCAACTACTCTTCCATCTTGTTCCAATGTTAGGACCATGGTGAGTACATCAGTCCCACCTACATAATCATGGCATTTTATCTTAAAATTAGCTGATTAGTCACACTATTCCATCTGCTACTTTAATTCTGTCTTGCATTGGAAAGTAACACAATACAAGTTTATGGGAATTATGATGTAATTCTTTAGAAGCTCTTCTTTTGCTTACTGCAAATTTTTCTTCACTAACAATTTCCATAGTGTCACACAAGAGCCCTTATGCAAACAAATCAAATTAGGTACTTTTCAGAAGCATATCATATGTTATTCATGAATCCTTATATAAAATAATTGAACAATGAATTTATAACAGCTTCTAGACTGAGTCAATATACACTATCCATTCAAAGTTACATGCAAATAATTTTTGGTTCTGAAGACCTAAAAGTACCTACACCTGACTCTAACATAGACCCAGCCATACTACTCAAACTGTAGTCCAGAGACCAGCTCCTGCAGCATCAACACGGCCTGGGAACAAATTTGATTCTAAGAACCACTGGGCCCACCAAGACCTGCATCTGAACAGTAATCCTGGGTGACTCATATGCACCTTGAAGTTGAAGAAGTGCTGGTCTAGACTAGGCTTTGTCACCTCCTCACCCTGACAATAGGGGTGGGATAATTATTTGTGAGGGCTACTGTAGGTTGTTGATGGCCTCTTTCCACAGGTTTCAGGGGCAAAATCATCTCAGGAGGAGAACACAGGCCCAGAGTTTGAAAACTGGAAGCAACCTGGCAGATTTCAATCAAGGTTCACCCCTCACTTAGTTCATAACTTTGAGCAAATCACTAAAGCCCTTCCAGCCCCATTTCTACAAAAGGAAATGCAGTTCATGATAATAATACCTAGTAGAATGGACTTTTCAAAAATTATATCAGAAAAGTCTATAAGGTACTAAGTTCAGATTATATAGCATAAAACTATCAAAGGGTAACACGTATTTTATAATGAAACAGTAAATGACAGCTCATAACTTGTGATATTATTAAGAAATTTCTATTTATTTTGACAAACACATCAGGAAATCAGGTAGTGTGGTAGCCAGGATTGCATACCAAAGGAACACAGTTCTCCCCTCACTGAAGAGGGGATAGCAATGCTCTGGAGACAACAGGGTGGTGTTGCCACCACAAATAAATTCTTGGGTACCAAAGGGACTACCTGGTTCTGATGGGTTTCATAGTCTCAGACTTTGGAGAAAATGTTCACTCGGTGTTAGAAAAACGTACTAGGAGGTGAGACCTCTGGGAAGCAATGAGACCCAAGACAAGGAGTCATAAAATCTAAATTTGATTTAAAGTTAGTAACTGTGAATATGAGACATCACTTCATGGTTTTGACTGTTTTATAATTAATGCTTTAATGACTTAAACTAATGCTTTCTAGAAGGCAAATGAACAAATATATATTGCCTTTAACTCATTAAAATCTAAGAAAGGAGACTTCAGTAGCTGAAACAATTATAAAGTACCAATTGTAATTTAAAAAATTTTCTAGGCTAAATGCTATTTATGGAATTTCCTACATGCTGAATAAACCAACTGAAGAAATCATTGTGGAAAGTGGAAAAGTGATTGGTGTTAAATCTGAAGGAGAGATTGCTCATTGTAAGCAGCTCATCTGTGACCCCAGCTATGTAAAAGATGAGGTAGAAAAAGTAGGTCAGGTGACCTGAGTTATCTGTATCCTCAGTCACCCCATCAAAAACACCAATGATGCCAAATCCTGTCAGATCATTATGCCTCAGAACCAGGTCAACAGGAAGTCAGATATCTATGTCTGCATGATCTCTTCTGCACACAATGTGGCAGCACAAGGGAAGTACATCACCCTAGTCAGTACAACTGTGGAGACAAAGGAACCCAAGAAAGAAATCAAACAAGCTTTGGAGCTCTTGGAACCAATTGAACAGAAATTCTTTAGCATCAGTGACCTGCTTGTACCAAAAGATTTGGGAACAGAAAGCCAGATCTCTATTTCCCATACATGTGATGCTATAACTCACTTTGAGACAACGTGTGATGACATTAAAGACATCTATAAAAGGATGACAGAAACCGAGTTTGACTTTGAGGAAATGAAGTGCAAGAAAAATGACATCTATGGGGTGTGGGAGCCCGCCAGGCCGCAGGGGACCAAGGACACAGCCCCCACTGTGAAAATGGTGGAGGGACTTGGTTTCTGGTCCCTGGAGCCGGCGGGTATCTTGACATCTTCTGGACCTTCTCCTTCTCAGCCTTGAAGGAAAGAACAAGATCTTGGCATATGCGTCATGTTCCAAGAAAGTGATAGTCATGAGGACACTGTTATCTGTGGGGTAATGTTCTCAGGCTATGAGAACATCTTGCCCTCTTGATAGCTTTCGGGAGTGTACAAACTTTTGTAAAACAGCATTGTTCTCAGGCCACTGCAGTTCTGCATATAAGCCAGCAGTTCCTTGAATAAAGTCGCCATTTGCCAGCAGAGCTTATGGTCCTCTCCATTCTTTAAGTCCCTCGCCTCACCTCGCGACCACCTTGCTACCGCGGGCAGCGGCAATGGGGAAGACTAACAGCAGTCTGTGTTGCCATCTAACTAGACAAACTTTAAAATTTGGCAAATAATACATATTGTATGAAATCAATATTGTAAGGCCTGCCTCTGTAATCTGAACTAAGAGATTGCAGAGCGCGGCACCAGTAAATACAACTCCCCTTTCTAATATTGAGTATTAACTTGTTTTCATGGAGTGGCTATTCAGAATTGACAGGTGACCACATTCTGTACTGTTTAACCAAAGCTGGCTTTTTTTTCTGTGAAGGGTAAGTTTTAAAACAACATTGTGATACTGATACAGAGAACTTGATACAGTGTTTGTATCTTTTAATCATATAGCCTTTGCAGTTATGTGTTTCTGCTGCTCAGGAGCTGGACCAATACAATTTATGTGCCATCTGTCCTCTTGACATTAAGATTTGAAATTAAATATTCCATATTTTGGGACAGCATTTTGACATTTTCCTTATAGCTTTACATTTTGTGTCCTGTCAAGTATTATGATAGTTCCCATGTAACCTAGCCACAAAGATTGGTTTATGTGGGCCTAAAATTCTAACTGAACTTGAGACTTCAAGAGTCATTTTGAAGCAAGCCTGTGTGCGGAGTTTTAACCTGATAAAATTGGTGAGACCAAAGGAATAAGAAACCTATCATAAAGCAGGTAAATGTAGAAGCTTCTTTTGTATCCCAGATGTGGCTTCTTCAATGGACCAAGCTGCAGTGAAATGCAGTATTAATTTGACAGAGCCTTTCCTTCAATGATGTCTACCTCAAAATGGCTGAAAATGATTTCTGTACAGCAAAATAAAGCCAAACTCTGGAAACCAAAAAAAAAAAAATCTAAATCCACCTGGCTTCTACCATGGTCTTTTGAGATCTGAGAATCATTAGGAAAAATTGTCTTCCTGTTAATTACAGAGGCCCTGGGGGAAATCACATGCTTAGATGTAGGAATAACACAAGGGAAATGTGTCAAGCCAATATACAGAGAGTTCTGAATATCTCTCATGCAGTACCTGAGCTTGTACAATGATGGTGGACAGGACATGGTTGTTGCTGTTGATTCCTAAGTCTTGCTCAAGAACTGATGCTTCACTCCTTCCTACTATCTTGTGTGGGACAGAGCTTCAGTCTCCATCATCAGCCCTACAGGGAGCAATTCTCACTTACACACGGAAAATCTTCCTTTCAGAAAACCCATCCAGAGGAGTCTAAGAGCCTGGTCAGTACATAAGGAAAAAGTCAGAGAGAATGGAACCTGAGAACTTTTACTGAGGCACTAGGACCATAATCATCCCAGTCCTGAGACCAGGTATCTCTGTTTGTATTTTTAGTTAAGGAACTAATTTATACTTAACTTACTTAATATGTTAACAAGGATGTGTCTGTTTGAGTCTGCTCTCCAAGGCCAAGTAATGGGCCTGGGAGTCCAGTCGGATGATGCTGTACAATGAATGAGATGCATGAAATGGCTACAGGAAAATGAAAACACTTGTGAGTGAATTTCCTGTTTGGGGAGAAGGAAATGGAACATTGGGTGTGGAGAGCAGTGCAGTGAATTAAGAGCACTTGTACTAAAATTCCAGGATGGGGTGTATTTCAGCATGTTTTCTATTCATTGGAAGATCCAGCCAGTAGAATTAGACAGCACCTTGCAGTAGCAGTTAAGGAAACAGTTAACTGCTTAAGCAGTTAAGCAGTTAAGTAGCAGTGCTGTCTACTTCTACTGCAGTAGCAGTAGCAGTAGAAGTAGACAGCACCTTGCAGTAGCAGTTAAGGAGACATTGCAGTATCTTCTCTCACACTGCATATTCACATGAGAAAATATTTAATAAGTCTAAATGGAATCCTAAGTAGTTCTACTTCATTACTGGTGAGGCTAATATATTTTAGGATTTTGTGCCCTTTTATGTCTCTATTCAAACAATTAGTAGAAGTTCCTATCCCACACTCAGCCTTTCCATGCAGTGCACATTTTTCTATGCATTGAATGAGAAATTCTGTCATGCTCTTGGGAATATAAATTGAGGACTCACCCTATTCTAGCCAAAGTAGCATGCTGAGAAACAATGGTTTTGGAAATTGTACACTGAGAAAGAATAGTTTTGAAAATTCAGGAATGAAAAAATTAAGGACATACATTATACCTTAAATCTTAATGACACCAAGACATCCTAGTTCACGTTTATATTTATGCCATGATGACTTCACTGTTCCAGCTAACGAGGTGGAAATCTCCAAATATTTTAAAATTTCTGTTCTATTCCCTGTGGATTTTCAGAGTAAAATGCCTACCCAAGGAAGCTAACAAATGCAGACACTTAAACTCAGCCCCTCCATCACATGTCACTGGATGACTGACTCTATTAGACTGCCGAGACTGCTAGGAAGCACTCCCACACCAGTCATTCTCAGTGAGCACAGATATGGGTGTACAGTTCTAGCTGTCAGAGCCTGGCATGAGTCTCTCTGGCTAATCTCAAGGTGTCTACAAAGCTGGGTCCATTCTAGAGGCTCAGGGAAAACCTAAGAGAGACAGGGGAGAGCTGTCTTCTCCTTAATTCCAGTTTGTGTTCTGACCACCTACATTCCTTGGCACAGGGACCTCCCACCTTCGTCAAAGCCAGCAGTGTCACATTTTCTCCTGGTCTCCCTCTCTGCATCTAGATGAGTACTGTGCTGACTTTGCCCCCTTGTATGATCCTACTCATCTTCTACCTTCAAGTCAGCTGATTGCACCCCTGTTCCTTCTGCTACCCTATCCTTCCAGTTGATATAAAAAACATCATATTCAAACATACTGGGGGTTAGGATATGAATATCTTAATAGGTATTCTACAAGTCAGAAATCTGCCAGCTACAAATTATTTTGCAGAATACTATGATTATGTGTCACTCAAGGGCCTTTATATAAAGGATACACAGATTTAATCATAGCCTCTGGAGTGAGTGAATACACTCTGCCACCAAAACTCTACATAAAGATGATGTTTGAATCACAAGAACTGAAACAACTTGTAACTGAGTCTAACACAGAACCACAGCCTTTCTTCCCAGAGAGCAGTCCACAGACAGGACCTGCAGCATCAACACCACCTGGGCACTTGTCAGATACACAGCTTCTCTGAGACTGAAAGATCTGCTGAGTCAGATTCCGAATTTGAATTAGAAATCTGGGTACACTATATGCGTTTGAAACTGAAGAAGTGCTGGTCTAAACTAGATTTTGTTACCTTGTACAATTTATATTTGGGGATGGATTATAAATACAGGGGCATTTATTTGTGTGAACATGAATTGTAGATGTTTAGTGGTATCCCTTCAAACATTGCTAGGTGTAAAGTCATTACCAGTTGAGATCCACTGACTGGAAGAAACCATAAAAAATCATAACCCAGGCCCATTATATACTCTGACATCACCTTTGAGCAAATTCCTAAATCCCTTCAGCTCTTCCCTAAGGCCTTGGTACCAGCCATCCCTACTGCCAGGTACACACTTGCTCATACAACCTTGATCTCCTTCCCTTTCTCTCTTGGATTGAGCATGCAAATGGCACTTGTCAACATGTCTTACCTAAAACCCATGAAAAACAGAACAGCCTGGATATTTTCCCTTTGGACCTGCTTTTGTTTTCTTCATAGGATTTGTCACCATTTGCAATGTTATATTTATTTTTATCTTTTGCTCCTATATTCTTTTTCCAATATTGACTTATAGAAATTTGTGTTCTTCAGCACCATCTACTCACAGCTTAGACAGTGCAGAAAACATAATCAGCACTCAATTTGAATAGTTTCTTCTTAATACTGTAATTAGGCTAACACCTTAGGAGAAAAACAGATTGGGGGAAAAAATTCATGCTCTGGTTAACACAGAAAAATCATAGAGGGAAGAGATCCATCCCAAAATACTGAAATTAATATTTTAACTACAACATATAAACTGTAACATTACAGCCATGTGAGTAATACTGCTTTTTGTGAAAATTACTCATGTTCTTTTTCTCTTTCTTGAAAGTCACCTCCACCTCATGGCAGCAGGGAACCTTACAAGAGTGTCAGAATTTCATCTCCTGGGACTATCAGAGGCACCAGAACTGCAGCCCATCCTATTTGGGCTGTTCCTCTCCATGTACCTGATCACTGTGTTGGGAAACATGCTCATCATCCTGGCGGTCAGCTCAGACCCCCACCTCCACACACCCATGTACTTCTTCCTCTTCAACTTGTCCTTGGTAGACATTTGTTTCACCTCTACCACCATCCCAAAGATGCTAGTGAATGTCCAAACACAGAGCAAAGCCATCACCTATGCAGGATGCATCACTCAGATGTGTTTTTTCTTACTCTTTGGAGGGTTGGATGATATCCTCCTGACTGTGATGGCCTATGACCGCTTTGTGGCCATCTGTCACCCCCTTCACTATATGGTCATCATGAACCCCGGGCTCTGTGGACGGCTGCTTCTGGTGTCCTGGATCATAAGTGCCATGAATACCCTGTTACAATGCTTGATGGTGTTGAGGCTGTCTTTCTGCCCAGGCTTGGAAATCCCCCACTTTTTCTGTGAACTCAATCAGGTGACCCAACTTGCCTGTTCTGACACTTTTCTTAATAACATTGTGATTTATTTTGTAACTATGCTACTAGGTGGTGGTCCCCTGGCTGGGATCCTTTACTCTTACTCTAAGATTGTGTCCTCCATAAAGACAATCCCACCAGCTCAGGGGAAGTTTAAAGCATTTTCCACCTGTGCATCTCATCTCTCAGTTGTCTCCTTATTTTATTGTACAAACCTAGGGGTGTATCTCAGCTCTGCTGTTACCCATGACTCACCATCAAGTGCAATTGCCTCAGTATTGTACACTGTTGTCACACCTATGCTGAACCCCTTCATCTACAGTCTCAGGAACAAGGACATAAAGAGAGCTCTCAATAGATTCTTTGTAGTGGCAGGTACAAAGGGGACACTCACCTGAGGTCGAGAAAGTATACTTACCTTCTTTGCCCTAAGATTCAAACCCAGAAACTCTGATTCTTATACAGACTTTGGGTTTTGAACTTGCTCATTTCATTTCTGTTCTGGAATTTCCTTTGTTTGTTTCAACTTCTCTATACAGTTTAAGCTGCCATTTTATTAAGCTTTCTACTTTTTCTATTATATACACAGATTTTCTTTTGTCCTTTTTCTGAAAATGAAAAAGTTTTTCCCACCTTGATCAGATATTCTCAGAAGTGTTTCTCTACTTCTGTGACAACATTGATGTCTTTAGAATAATTTCTTCTCAAGTGACATACAGGCCAGCAGAAGTAAGGCTTGCTTGAGTGTGCTTGGTATAGTACATGAATGCCTCACATGAGATGGACAACAATTTCAACATTTCATCTAAAATGTCATATGGTATGCTTTACCTTGATATTGTTATGATAAAGAATTACATGCTTGTGGCTTTGTAATAAAAAAGGAGATTTATTAGTTCCAGACCCTATATATTATTGTAAATAATTTCTTCTTGTTTTGTAGATAGAGTAGTAAAGGGCTTTCTAAAAGGGAATTTTATAACATGTTGATTCTTGTACAAAATTCACAAAAATTTTATGTATATTCCTTCCTGTAATTCCGAATGAAATTTGGCCCCTGGACATATCCATGGATATATCTGTTGTCTAACTCACTCCCTTTGATCTTATTCAAATTTATTCTAATTAAAAATAAAAATGTGTATCTTTCAGGTTATAAAACAAAACAAAAACCTTAAATTTAAAATAAAGTTCCAAGGGAACTGCATGTTTGGACACAATACGAGTGCTTACGCAGCAGCCATGACATGCATCTGGCACTGTGATTACAAAAAAGATAATGAAGAGGACAAGGTTGCCCACTTTCACCACTTCTATTCAACATAGTATTGGAAGTCCTATTCAAAACAATCAGACAAGAGGAGGAGAAGAAAATGGCGGCGGAGTAGGACGGAGCGACTGCAGTTCTCCTACACCTGGGGGAAAATCCTGGCAGATTTACAGAAGAACAGCGCAATCAATTCCCCAACCAACAATTCCCCAGCATTTATGAAAAGAAGAGACCAGAGATAGTGACAAACCAGACAGCTAGAGGTCCTTGGGGTCTCAGGGACGCGAGTAAGGACGGAGGCGGCCAGACCGGCGGCAGCCATTAGCCGGCGCGAAAAGACCTCGGAGCTGCTAATGCCGCAGCTCCCGCTTCTGTCTATGGCCAGTGTTGGGGCGTCTGCCACAGAGGACTCAGCAGGAGCCCAGAAACTGTGAGTAAAGACAAAAGCGGCAGTGGCAGGACCGGCTGCCCTGGGCCAGCCCAAACGCCTCAGAGCCGCCGCTGCCACTGTGTTAGGGGTGTAGAGGCTTCCGTCTTTGGCCTGTGCAACGGAGGACTCGTAGGGAGCCCAGCACCCAGTGGAGCATTGGGCTGGCTGTGGGGTCCCTGGAAGAGATGGCTCCCCGCCTCACCATCTAGGTGGGGCTGGGTGGCAGAGACCTGTCTGCCTAGGTGTGCAGGGAGGGTGGCAAGGACAGGGGGCCGTGTTCAGTTGCAATCACTGTGGTCGCCAGCCCACCAGCCTGCCAGCCCAGGAAATTTGAGAGAAGCATTGTCTTAACCACTCAGGTTGGAGATTGGGCTAGACTGAGAGGCACGCTTTCTGGAGAAGTTTTTACTGGAAAGTGTACTGAGGTGTTCTCCCGTGAAGGCAGCTTGACTTGCTTCTCACCCAGCCACAGGACAGTGCCAGATACCGTGGGACCAAGGCAGGCTGTCAGGTGGGCGGGCGCCCGCACCCCAGTCTGGTAGCCTGGCTAGTGGGCGGGTGTGCGCCTGGGCCTACAACCCAGCCCACACAGGGGTCCCACCGAAACCAGAAAAACTGGGTTGGTCAGTTTGAAACCAACAAGAAAGGAGTTTTTGTTGTTGGTTTTTTTTTTTAACTTTTATTTTTAAACTTTTTTCAGTAATCGTATATATTTTTTAATTTTATTGTTGCTGTATCTTTCAGTACTCTGTTCCTCTCCTTTCTTTTTTCCTGTTTTAGTCCCTCTTCATTTCACCCCAAACTTATTGCTTTTTCCTCACTTCTCTTGCCCTTTTTTTGTGTGTTCGTTTGTCTGTTGCTTTCTATACCACTGTAAATACTTCACAACGCATCTCTTGGGTCTTAGCCCACTTTACGGGTTCCTGAATTCTATTACTGTAGTGATTAACTCTACTTGCTCANTACCTTGATATTGTTATGATAAAGAATTACATGCTTGTGGCTTTGTAATAAAAAAGGAGATTTATTAGTTCCAGACCCTATATATTATTGTAAATAATTTCTTCTTGTTTTGTAGATAGAGTAGTAAAGGGCTTTCTAAAAGGGAATTTTATAACATGTTGATTCTTGTACAAAATTCACAAAAATTTTATGTATATTCCTTCCTGTAATTCCGAATGAAATTTGGCCCCTGGACATATCCATGGATATATCTGTTGCCTAACTCACTCCCTTTGATCTTATTCAAATTTACTCTAATTAAAAATAAAAATGTGTATCTTTCAAGTTATAAAACAAAACAAAAACCTTAAATTAAAAATAAAGTTCCAATGTTCCAGAACTGCATGTTTGGGCACAATACGAGTGCTTACGCAGCAGCCATGACATGCATCTGACACTGTGATTACAAAAAAGATAATGAAGAGGACAAGGTTGCCCACTTTCACCACTTCTATTCAACATAGTATTGGAAGTCCTATTCAAAACAATCAGACAAGAAAAAGAAATAAAAGACATGCAATTTGGAAAGGAGGGATCAAAACTGTCATTCTTTGCAGAATACATGAGACTGTACATAGAAAACCCTATAGACTTCACAAAAACACTTCTTGACCTAATAAGTGAATTTGGCAAAACAGAAGAATACAAAGTCAATATTCAGAAATCAAAGGCATTTTTGTACACCAACAGTGAAATGTCAGAAACAAAAATCAGGAAAAAATCTCATTTGATATAGCAACAAGAAAAGTGAAGTACCTAAAAAATTAATCTTCTCAAGAAGATAAAAAACCTGTACTCAAAAACTACACAACTCTGAAGAAATAAATTGAGGAAGACACAAACAAATGGACACACATACCACGCTCATGAATTGGAATAACTAACATCATCAAAATGGCCATACTACCCAAAGTAATTTATAGATTCAATGCAATCCCTGTCAAAATACAAATGACATGTTTCACAGATATATAACAAACAGTTCAAAAATCTATATGGGGAGTTGAGAAGATGGAGGTGGAGTAGGACAAAGGATTTCGCTTCTCTCCACGCACCAGAGAAGGACCTGGCTGATCTGCGGAGGAGCACAGCAGATGCCCAATGGGGACCCAGCATATAAGAAGGCAGGACGCCAGAGAGTGTAGCTGACACTGAATAACCAGAGGTTGAAGAGAGGAGATGACCGAGGATCAACAAGGTATGAGAGAGCAGTGCAGAGGCAGTGGGTGGCCCTCTGCCAGGCTGCTCCGAGGCCCTGGCCGGCCACCCCGGTCTCTGAGAGCTGAGGGTGGGCAACACCAACTCTGGGAGAGAACTGGTCACTGGCACCACCCCCATCTGGCAGGGCACAGATTGGAAAACACCATAAGAGATTGGTCTGCCAGTAGTGGCAGAGAGAGGAGTGAGCATTCAGAAGCAAACCAGAAAGTTCTGATAACCCGTGGAGTCAGGTTGCCAGCTTGGGAGACCTGAGAGTTGCCCAAGCATTCCCTTGCCGGAGCATCCCCTGCTTTGAGGGGCGTGTGCCTACACTCGAACAGTCTCGGGGAATCTCGAGCTGCTAGCAGGACCTCTAGGAGTGAGTCAGTGTGAGCTCCATCCCTACTCACCCTGCGAAGACCAGCTCCATCCCTGCTCAGCCAGCACAGACTGGGAGGCACCAGGAGTCAAGCCCTGGCCTTCGGCTTGGGTGGCTGCAGGTCGCCCTTGCTTCCTGGGCCTGGCGGGTCGGCGCTGGAACTCGGCCCCAAAGACCACCAGGCGAGCATGTCCTCCCGGCCTATGCGGGGCCCACCGCACCAGCCCTCAGCTTGACTGACCCCTGGTCACCCGTGCTTTCCCAGCGGTGAGGGGTCTGCGCCGGATCTCAGCTTGGGGAATTGAGAGTTGCCCGGGTGATCCCTGTGGCATGGGACCTGCACCAGCTCTCAGTCTCGGGGAGTCTTGGGCTGCTGGCTGGACCCCTGGAAAAGAGCCAATCGCCAGCTCCATCCCTACTCAGCCGGTGCAGACAGGGAAATGGAGGGAGTCAGGCTGTGGCTCTTGGTTTGGGAGAACTGTGAGTTGCCCTGTGTGTTCAGCCACAACACAGGGAAGGGTCCGCACCGAGGCCTATGAGAGCAGGAAAGCCTGGCTTGGAGCTCGCCCTCATGCCAGACCAGGGCTGGAAAGCATGGGAGAAACTCTGCTCTTGGTAGGGCACAGGAGAGCGGTGCCAGTCTGGAGCTTGGGGGGGGGGGTACTGGCGGGACCAGTTGAGCTTACCCAGGCATGTGAAAAGCCACACTAATAGCCCCTCAGGCTGCTGCAGCTAGTGAGACCAGAAGAAAAGGTTTAACCAGCTAGAAACCAACCAGAGGAGTAGTGGAAGCGGACAACACCAAGATACCTACAGGAGACTGGACAACTGCATTTCACAGGTATCCTACCACATAAGTTCACACCATAAACGAAGGGTACCAGAGCGGATCAATTTAAGAAGGCCAACAGGAAGAGCATCACAAACAATGGGAAGACAAAGAAACAATCCCAAAATGAAAGAAAAGAAGGAAGTCTCAGAAAGAATGTTAGATGAAATAGAGGCAAGTCAACTGTCAGATATTGAATTCAAAGCACTGGTTATCAGGAAATTCAAAGAGCTTACAACAAGATACCAGAAACTACAGGGGAGCTAAAATGAACTCTCCCCACACTATACCAACATGAAAAAGGAAATAGAAACCATCAGCAAAAGAGAAGAGGAAAAGATGAATACAATTTCTGAACTGAAGAACACAGTAGAAAGGTATGAAGAGTAGGACTGATGAGGCGGAAGACCGCATAAGCAAGCTCGAAGACAGGGTGGAAATAATCTACCAGACGGAGCAGGTAATGAAAAAGAGAATCAGAAAAAAATGAGAACAGTCTAAGAGAAATGCAAGACAATATGAAACGCAATAATATCAAAATAATAGGAATACCAGAAGGGGAAGAAGAAGAAGAAGGGATAGAAAACCTACTTGAAAGAGTAATAACGGTTTTTCCCAAGATGAAGAGACAGAAAGTCACACGAATCCAGAAATCGCAGAGAGTCCCAGGCAGTGGAACCCAAAGAGGCCTACTGCAAGGCACATCATCACTAAAATGGAAACCTCCAAGACAAAGAGAGAATCCTAAAGGCAGCAAGGGAGAAAAAGGAAGTAACATACAAGGGAGCCCCAATAAGGTTAGCTACTGACTTCTCAATGGAAACACTCCAAGCAAGAAGAGAATGGCAAAAAAATATTCCAAGTAATGAGAGCCAGAGGCCTACAACCAAGGCTACTTTATCCAGCAAGGCTCTCAATCAAGATAGAAAGCCAAATAAAGAGCTTACAAGACAAAAGAAGTCTAAAAGAATACACCTCCACCAAACCAGCTCTACAAGAAATACTAAAAGGACTGCTTTAACGAAAGAAAGGAAAAAAGAGAGACAGAGAGGAACAATGGCCCAAAAATGACGATGAATAACTACCTATCAATAATAACCTTAAACATAAATGAACTAAATGCTCCAATCAAGAGACATAGAATAGCTGACTGGTTAAGAAAGCATGACCCACACATATGCTGCCTACAAGAGACCCACCTCAGGTCAAAAGACAATCACAGACCAAACGTGAAAGGATGGAAACACATTTTCCAAGCAAATAGTCGAGACAAAAAAGCCGGGGTAGCAATTCTCATATCACACAGAATAGGCTTCAAAAAAAGAGCATAAAGAGAGACCCAGAAAGTTGCTTCATAATACTCAAGGGAAGAAACCAGCAAGAAGACATTAACATCGTAAATATATATGCACCCAACATAGGAGCACCCAAATATATAAAGAAAATCTTAGAGGACTTCAAGAAAGATATTGAGAGCAACACAAATATAGTAGGGGATTATAACACCCCACTGTCAAAAATGGACAGATCGTCCAAACAAAATATCAACAAAGAGATAGCAGCATTAAACAACACTCTAGAAGAAATGGACCTAATTGATATAGAGCATTCCATCCCAAACAAGCTAAATACACACTCTTTTCAAATGCACATGGAACATTTTCAAAGATAGACCACATGATAGGACACAAAATGAGCCTCAACAAATGCAAGAAAATTGAAATCATACCAAGCATTTTCTCCAACCATAAGTGACTGAAATTGGAAATCAACCGCAGAGGAAAAAAACCAAAACACCCAAAAGCATGGAGACTGAATGGCATGCTGTTAAACAATGAATAGGTCAAGAATGAAATTAGGAAAGAAATCAAAAAGGTTCTGGAAACAAGCGAAAATGAACTCACAACAAACCAAAATGTATGGGACACAGCGAAGGCAGTCCTGAGATGAAAGTTCATAGCAATACAGGCTCACCTAAAGGAGATAGAAGCATTTCAAACAAATATTTCTAACCCTACACCTGCAAGAACTTGAGGAACAACAATAAAGACAGCCCAGAGCAAGTAGAAGGAAGGAAATATCCAAGATCAGAGCAGAAGTAAATGACATAGAGAATAAAAGCACAATTGTAAGGATCAATGAATCCAGGAGCTGTTTTTTGAAAATATAAACAAAATAGACAAACCTTTAAGTAGGCTCATCAAGAAAAGAAGAGAGAGGACCCAAAGAAACACAAGCAGAAATGAAAGAGCAGAGATTACAACTGATAACACAGAAATAGAAGGGATTGTAAGAAATTACTATGAAGAACTATATGCCAAAAAATTCGAAAACCTAGGTGAAATGGACAAATTTCTAAGAATATATAACCTCCCAAAACTCAGTGAAGAAGAATTAGAAAATCTGAACAGACCAATAACAGCAGATGAAGTTGAAGCAGTAATCAAAAAACTCCCATCACACAAAAGCCATGAACCAGATTGTTTCACAGGAGAAATCTACAAAGCATTTAAGGAAGAGCTAACCCCTATGTTTCACAGACTATTCCAAAAAATCCAAAATGATGGAAAACTCCCAAACTCTTTCTATGAAGCCATCAACATCCTAATTAGAAAGCGAGATAGAGACACCACAAACAAAGGAAACTTCAGGCCAATATCGCTGATGAACATAGATGCTAAAATCCTCAACACAATATTGGCAAATTGCATCCAACAATACATTAAAAAGATTATACACCATAACCAAGTGGGATTCATTTAAGGGGTGCAAAGATATTTGAATATTCACAAACCAGTAAATGAAATACAACACATAAAGAAAAGCAAAAAGAAAAATCACATGATCATATCAATAGATGCAGAAAAACCTTTTGATAAGATACAACACCCATTTCTCATAAAAACACTCGGCAAAATGAAATTAAAGGGAGCATTCCTCAATATAATAAAGGCCATATATGAGAGACCTACAGCCAAGATCATACTCAACAGGCAAAAACTAAAAACTTTCCCACTAAGATCAGGAACAAGACAAGGTTGTCCACTATCACCTCTTCTATTCAATATAGTACTAGAAGTTCTAGCCACAGTGATCAGAGAAGAAAAGGAAATAAAAGGCATCCAAATCAGAAAGGAGGAAACAAAATTGTCATTGTTTGCAGATGACATGATAGTGTACATGGAAAACCCTACAGCCTCTACCAAAAAACTGCTGGACCTAATAATGAATTGGCAAAACAGCGGGATACAAAGTCAATATCCAGAAATCAAAGGCAATTTTGTATACCAACAATGAAACAGAAGAAGCAGAAATCAGGAAACAAATCCCATTCGATAGAAAGAAAACAAAAATAAAATATCTGGGAATAAACCTAACCAAGGAGGTAAAAGAACTGTATGTAGAAAACTATACAACAGTGAAGAAAGAAATCAAGGAAGACACGAACAAATGGAAACATATACCATACTCATGGATTGAAAGAATTAACATCATCAAAACGTCCATAATACCCAAAGCAATTTATAGATTCAATGCAATACCTATTAAAGTGCAAATGGCATATTTCACAGACATAGAACAAACACTTCAAAAATTTATATGGAACTATAAAAGACCCCAAATAGCAGCTGCAATTTTGAGAAAGAAGGAGACAGTAGGAGGGATCACAATACCTCATATCAAACTGTATTACAAGGCCACTGTAATCAAAACAGTCTGGTACTGGCATAAAAACAAGCATGTAGACCAATGGAATAGAACAGAGAGCCCAGAAATAAACCAAACCCTCTACAGTCAACTAATATTCGACAAAGGGGGCAGTAACATAAAATGGGGTAAAGATAGCCTCTTCAACAAATGGTCTTGGGAGAACTGGACAGCTACATGCAAAAAAATGAAACTCGAGCACCAACTTACACCATACACAAAAATTAATTCAAGGTGGATAAGGCACTTAAACATAAGCCAGGAAACCATTAAAGACCTAGAGGAGAACATTGGCAGGAAAATCTCAGATAATCCACGCAGCAAGATTTTTACTGATATGTCCCCCAGAGCCAGGGATATAAAGGAAAGAATAAACAAGTGGGATCTCATCAAAATTAAAAGCTTCTGCATGGATAAGGAAAACAGTATCAAGATAAAAAGAGAAGCAACAGTTTGGGAAAACATATTGGCCAATGACACCTCAGACAAAGGTTTAATCTCCAATATATACAAAGAACTCACACGACTCCACTCAGAGAAGACGAGCAAGCTCATTACAAAATGGGGAAAGGACTTGAACAGACATCTTTCCAAGGAGGACATACACAGGATCCAGAGACACATGAAAAGATGCTCGATCATTGGGACGAAACGTGAGGGCCAGGTGATGGCAGGAACGGCAGCATTGGTGAGGGCCGTGGCGGCAGGCGGCGGACAGGATGCGACAGTCCCTCTTTGACCCCGCCCCCACATACAGCGTCACAACCCAGCGACTTACTTGCCCTGCAATACCTGTGAGAGCCATTGTCGCTCTTTGACCCCGCCCCCACATACAACGTCACATCCCAGCGACTTAGTTGCCCTGTTCTAGGGAACATTTTAGGGCTCTGATCCTGCTATGGAACAGGCACGAACAACCCGAAAGATGACACAAGAAGAACTCAAAGTCCCAGAGCCAATAACTCTCAGCGACCAAGAAATTGCCAGCCTCTCAGAAGCACAATTCAGGACACTATTTATCAGGATGCTCACAGAACTGGTAGATTAGAGTCACAAATTAGAGGAACAAAGTCACAAATTAGAGGAATATATGAAGGCTAAACTAATTGAAATGAAGGGAGATGCACAGGAAACCAATAGTGATGGAAAGGAAACTGGGACTCAAATCAATCGAATAGACCAGAAGGAAGAACAAAACATCCCACCAGAAAGGAATGAAGAAATGAGAATTCAAAAAAATGAGGAGAGGCTTAGGAACCTCCAGGACATCTTTAAACATTCCAACATTCAGATTATAGGGGTACCAGAAGGGGGAAAGAAACAGCCACGAGTGGAAAACGTATTTGAACAAATAATAAAGGAGAACTTCCCCAGTCTGGCAAAGGAAATAGACTTCCAGGAAATCCAGGAAGCTCAGAGAGTGCCAAAGAAGTTGGACCCAAGAAGGAACACACCAAGGCACATCATAATTACATTAGCCAAGACCAAAATGAAGGAGAGAATCCTAGAAGCATCAAGGGATAAGGGGACAGTCACCTACAAAGGAGTACCCATCAGACTGTCAGCGGATTTCTCAAAAGAGACCTTACAGGCAAGAAGGGGCTGGAAAGAAGTATTCCAAGTCATGAAATCCAAAGACCTACAGCCAAGATTGCTTTATCCAGCAAAACTTTCATTTAGAATGGAAGGACAGATAAAGTGCTTCTCAGATAAGGTCAAGTTCAAGGAGTTCATCATTACCAAGCCCTTATTATATGAAATGCTAAAGGGACTTATCTAAGAAAAAGAAGATGAAAAATATGAACAGTGAAAGGACAGCAAACACACAACTATTAAAAACCACACCTAAAACAAAAGCAAAGCAAGAGGACAGCTAGATCAGGAGTGGAACCATAGAAATGAAGAACACATGGAGGGTTAGAAACAGGGGGTGGGAGGGAGAGAAGGGGGAGAAGGCACAGAAAATAGCATAGATGGTAGGTAGAAAATAGATAGGAGGGAGGGCGAAAATACTGGGGGAAATATAGAATCCAAAGAACTTGAGACACGTGGTTACAAACTAAGGGGGGCAGAATGGTGGGGGAGGGAGGGTGCGGGTGGAGGGGATTGAAGGGGGGGAATGGAACAACTGTAATGGTATAATCAATAAAATATATTTTTTTAAAAAAAGATGCTCGATATCCCTAGCTATCAGAGAGATGCAAATTAAAACCACAATGAGATACCACTTTACACCAGTCAGAATAATTATTATAAACAAAGAAACAAACAACAAGTGCTGGATAGGTTGTGGGGAAAAGAGGACCCTAGTTCACTGTTGGTGGGATTACAGACTGGTACAACGACCATGGAAAACAGTATGGAACTTTCTTTATTTTTCCTCCCAATTTTTCTATTTAATTATTTTTCAAGTACAGTTTTCTGTCTATTAATCGATCCCATCCCACCCCCATTCTCCCCGCTCCCTCCCATTTCCATCCTTCTCAGCTGTTGTCCATGTATCCTTTATATATGTTCCTTTAAATCCCTCCCCTATTTCCCCTGAAATTCCCTCACCTCTCCCCTCTGGTCACTGTCAGCCTGTTCTCTATTTCAGTGTCTTTGGTTATATTTTGCTTTCTTGTTTGTTTTGTTGTTTAGCTTCCTGTTAAAGGTGAGATCATATGGTATTTGTCCTTCAACACCTGGCTTATTTCACTCAGCATAATGCTTTCCAATTCCATCCATGTTGTTGCAAAAGGTAGGAGCTCCTTCTTTCTTTCTGCAGCATAAAATTCCATTGTGTATATGTACCATAGTTTTTTGATCCATTCATTTATTGACGGGCACCTAGGTTGCTTCCAACTCTTGGCTATTGTAAATTGTGCTGCTAGGAACACTGGGGTGCATAGGTTCTTTGGGATTGGTGTTTTAGCGTTCTTAGGATACAATCCTAGCAGTGGAATTGCTGGGTGAAAAGGCAAGTTCAATATTAGTTTTCTGAGAAAATTCTATACTGTTTTCCATAATGGTTGTACCAGTCTGCAATCCCACCAACAGTGGACCAGAGTCCCCTTTTCCCCACACCCTCTCCAACATTTGTTGTTTATTGCTTTTATTATGATAGCCATTCTGACTGGTGTAAAGTGGTATCTCGTTGTAGTTTTAATTTGCATCTCTCTGATAGCTAGCGATATTGAGCATCTTTTCATGTGTCCCTGGATCCTCTGTATGTCCTCCCTGCAGAAGTGTCTGTTCAAGTCCTTTCCCCATTTTTTAATTGAGTTAGTTGTCTTCTTAGAGTGAAATCGAGTGAGTTCTTTGTATATTTTGGAGATTAAACCTTTGTCTGAGGTATCATTGGCAAATATGTTTTCCCATACACTTGGTTGTCTTTTTACTCTAATGCTATTTTCTTTAGCTGCACAGAAGTTTTTTATTTTGATGAGATCCCATTTGTTTATTCTTTCCTTTATATTCCTTGCTCTAGGGGACACATCATTAAAAATGTTGCTGCATGAAATATCTGAGATTTTCCTGCCAATGTTCTCCTCTCGGACTCTAATGGTGTCACGGCTTATATTTAAGTCTTTTATCCACCTTGAATTTATCTTGGTGTATGGTGTAAGTTGGTGCTCGAGTTTCATTTTTTTGCATGTAGCTGTCCAGTTTTCCCAACACCATTTGTTGAAGAGACTATATTTACCCCATTTTATGTTACTGCCCCCTTTGTCGAATATTAATTGACTGTAGAGAGTTGGGTTTGTTTCTGGGTTCTCTATTCTGTTCCATTGGTCTACGTGCCTGTTTTTATGCCAGTACCAGGCTGTTTTGATTACAGTGGCCTTGTAATACAGTTTGATATCAGCTATTGTGATCCCTTCCACTTTGTTTTTCTTTCTTAAAATTGCAGCTGCTATTCGAGGTCTTTTATGGTTCCATATAAATTTTTGAAGTGTTTGTTCTATGTCTGTGAAATATGCCATTGGTACTTTAATAGGTATTGCATTGAATCTATAAATTGCTTTGGGTACAATGGACATTTTGATGATGTTAATTCTTCCAATCCATGAACACGGTATACGTCTCCATTTGTTCGTGTCTTCCTTGATTTCTTTCTTCAGTGTTGTGTGATTTTCTGCATATAGGTCTTTTACCTCCTCGGTTAGATTTATTCCCAGATATATTATTTTTGTTTTTGCTATAACAAATGGGATTTTTTTCTTGATTTCTGCTTCTGCTGATTCATTCTTAGTATACAGAAATGCCTTTGATATCTGGATATTGACTTTGTATCTCACTGTTTTGCCAAATTCATTGATTAGTTCCAGCAGTTTTTTGGTAGAGTCTATAGGATTTTCCATGTACACTATCATGTCATCTGCAAACAATGACAGTTTTGTTTCCTCCTTTCCGATTTGGATGCCTTTCATTTCCGTATCTTGTCTGATTGCCATGGCTAGAACTTCCAATACTATATTAAATAGAAGTGGTAAAAGTGGACATCCTTGTCTTGTTCCTGATCTTAGTGGAAAAGCTTCAGTTTTTGCCCATTGAGTATGATGTTGGCTGTAGGGCTTTCATATATGGCCTTAATTATACTGAGGAATGCTCCCTCTATTCCCACTTTTCTGAATACCTTTATCATAAATGGGTGTTGTACCTTATCAAAAGCTTTTTCTGCATCTATTGATATGACCATGCTATTTTTGTCTTTGCTTTTGTTTATATGGTGTATTACATTTACTGATTTGCGGATATTGAACCATCCTTGCACCCCTGGGGTGAATCCCAATTGGTCGTGGTGTATGATCTTTTTGATGTATTGTTGGATGCGATTTGCCAATATTTGGTTGAGGATTTTAGCATCTACGTTCATCAGCGATATTGGCCTAAAGTTTTCTTTCTTTGTTGTGTCTCTATCTGGTTTTGGAATTAGGATGATGCTCGCTTCATGAAAAGAGTTTGGGAGTTTCCCATCATTTTCGATTTTTTTGAATAGTCTGTGAAGAATAGGGGTTAGCTCTTCCTTAAATGCTTTGTAGAATTCTCCTGTGAAACCATCTGGTCCAGGGCTTTTGTGTGATGGGAATTTTTTGATTACCCTTTCAATTTCATTTGCTGTTGTTGGTCTGTTCACGCTTTCTACTTCTTCATTGAGTTTTCGAAGATTATATTTTTCTAAAAATTTGTCCATTTCACCTAGGTTTTCAAATTTCTTGGCATACAGTTCTTCATAGTAATTCCTTACAATCCCTTCTATTTCTGTGGTATCAGTTGTAATCTCTCCTCTTTCATTTCTGATTGTGTTTATTTGTGTCCTCTCTCTTCTTATCTTGATGAGCCTACTTAAAGGTTTGTCTATTTTGTTTATCTTTTCAAAAAACCAACTCTTAGATTCATTGATCCTTAGAATTGTGCTTTTAGTCTCCATGTCATTTAATTCTGCTCTGATCTTGGTTTTTTCCTTCCTTCTACTTGCTCTGGGTTGTCTTTGTTGTTGCTCCTCGAGCTCTTGGAGGCGTCAGGTTAGGTTGTTTGTTTGAAATGTTTCTGTCTTCTTTAGGTAAGCCTGTATTGCTATGAACTTTCCTCTCAGGACTGCCTTGGCCGTATCCCATAAGTTTTCGGTTGTTGTGAGTTCATTTTCATTTGTCTCCAGGAGCTTTTTGATTTCTTCCCTAATTTCAATCTTGACCAATTCATTGTTTAATAGCATACCATTCAGTCCATGATTTGGGGTGTTTGGGGTTTTTTTCCTTTGGGGTTGGTTTCTAATTTCAGTCACTTATGGTTGGAGAAAATGCTTGGTATGATTTCAATTTTCTTGCATTTGTTGAGGCTCGTTTTCTGTCCTATCATGTGGTCTATCTTTGAAGATGTTCCATGTGCATTCGAAAAGAATGTGTATTTAACTTCTTTGGGATGAAGCGCTCTATATATATCAGACTAGTCCATTTCATCTAGGGTGTTGTTTAGTGCAGCTATATCTTTGTTGATATTTTGTTTGGAAGATCTGTCCATTTTTGACAGTGAGGTATTAAAATCCCCTACTATAATTGTGTTGCTGTCAATATCTTTCTTGAAGTCTTCTAGGATTTTTCTTATATATTTGGGTGCTTCTATATTGGATGCATATATATTTATGATGTTAATGTCTTCTTGGTGAATTCTTTCCTTGACTATTATCAAGTGACCTTCTGGTTCTCTCTTTATGACTCTTTTTTTGAAGCCTATATTGTCTGATATTAGAATTTCTACCCTGGCTTTTTTTTTCTTGCCCATTTTCTTGGAAAATTTGTTTCCAGCCTTTCACTTCTAGTCTGTGATGGTCTTTTGTCCTGAGGTGGGTCTCCTGTAGGCAGTATATGTGTGGGTCATGATTTCTTATCCATTCAGCTATTTTATGTCTTTTGATTGGAGCATTTAATCCATTTACATTTAAGGTTATTATTGATAGGTACTTAGTCATTGCCATTTATGTACTTGTGTTCCTCTCTGTCTCTCTCTTTTCCTTTCTTTCCTTAAAGCAGCCCTTTTAGTATTTCTTGTAGAGCTGGTTTGGTGGAGGCATATTCTTTTAGACTTCTTTTGTCTGTAAGCTCTTTATTTGGCCTTCTATCTTGATTGAGAGCCTTGCTGGATAAAGTAGCCTTGGTTGTAGGCCTCTGGTTCTCATTACTTGAAATATTTCTTGCCATTCTCTTGTTGCTTGGAGTGTTTCCATTGAGAAGTCAGTAGCTAACCTTATTGGGGCTCCCTTGTATGTTACTTCCTTTTTCTCCCTTTCTGCCTTTAAGATTCTCTCTTTGTCTTGGAATTTTGCCATTTTAATGATGATGTGTCTTGAAGTGGGCCTCTTTGGGTTCCTCTTGAATGGGACTCTCTGTGATTCCTGGATTCGTGTAACTTTTTCTCTCATCAAATTAGGAAAATTTTCCATCATTACTCTTTCAGATAGGTTTTCTATTTCTTGTTTTTCTGCTTCTTCTTTTGGTATTCCTCTTATTCGGATATTATTATGTTTCATTTTGTCTTGTATTTCTCTTAGTCCATCTTCATTCTTTTTGAGCCTCTTTTCCCTTTCTTGCTCTTTCTGGGAGATTCTTTCTTCTGTGTCCTCCAACTCGCTGATCCAATCTTTGCTTTATTGATCCTGCCTTTCATTCCTTCCACTGTGTTCTTCAGTTCTGAAATTGTATTCTTCATTTCCCCTTGGCCTTTACTGATAGTTTTTATTTCCTTTTTCATGTTGATATAGTTTGCGGAGAGCTCATCGTACCTCCTCTCTAGTTTCTGGTAGCTCATTGTGAGGTCTTTGAATTTCCTGATAACTAGTTCTTTAAATTCAATATCTGATAGCTGACTTGCCTCTCTTTCATCTGACATTATTTCTGAGACTTCGATCTTTTCTTTCATTTGGGCATTGTTTCATTGTCTTCCCATTGCTTATGAGACTCTTCTTGTTAGCTTCACCTTCTGAAATTGATCTGTTCTGACTCCCTAGGATTACAGTGTGAACTTTTGTGGTAGAATTCCTGTGAAATTCAGTGGTGCGGTTTCCTTCAGTTACCCTGATGTTCTCTGCTTCCACCTACTGCTCTCATAAACTTGGCTTCCACTCTGCTGCTGTCATAAACTCCTATTTGTGTGTGCATCATCACTTGGAGGGAAATAGAAAATGGTTTATGATAGCAGAAGAGTATTTCTGACATTTATAGTCATAGCTGGTAGAGAAGAGATAGAAGATCTCTAGGCTACATATTGTGTTAACTGTAATCTTCAACCCAACTTGCCACTTTTTAGAAAGGATGGACAAAAGATAAGTCTCTTGTTGGGGAGGGAAGGCTTGTGAGTTGGCTCTGGAAAACAGTAAGGTAATGGGTGGTCAGATTTTTAGGTAAGGTGAGAGTAAAGAATAGTAAATAGGTGTAGTATGTGGCAAGTAGAGTTAATCACTACAATAATAGAATTCAGGAAACTTTTAAGTGGGCTAAGATCCAGGAAATGTGTTGTGAAGTATTTACAGTTGTATAGAACAGCAATTATTTGCAATAATATTAGAACAACATCATCTGACAGATTCTATGTGATCTGTCTAAATAGGGGGTATAGAACTTTGGGTAGAGTGCCAAAGGAAAAGAAGTGTGGTGAAGTATAGAAAATTAGCAGCACACTATGGAAGAGAGAACAGCAGAAACGTGTCAAATAATACAATAGAACCAGCCAAGACTAAGAAGCCTATACAGAAGAGGAGGAATACAAAGATACTATTAAAATACAAAAGAAGTGAGAATAATGAAAAAATACAAATATGCAGCAACTTGTGGCTTCTCTGCTATAGCAAAGTGAAATTTGTCTCTCTGTCTCTACTGTTGAGATGCCCCCTCTTTGGGTCCCACTCTGGTCTTTTTGCAGTTCCCAGTTTTTTGTGTCTCTTGTGGGTAAAAGAAAACAAAGCAACAAACAAAAAAAGAGACAGGATAAGGGAGGAAAAAGCAATAAGTTTGGAAAGAAAGGAATAAGGACTAAAACATAAAAAAGAAAGGAGAGGGGAAAAAGTATTAAAAGATAAAAATATAATAAAATGGAAAAGATATGATTACTAAAAAAAAGTTATTAAAGAAAAAAAACCCATCCCTTGTTGGTTTCAAACTGTCCAAACTGGTTTTTCTGGTTGCAGCAAGCTGAGGGTGGATTTCTGTGGTCTTTCTGTGAATGCTCACCCAAGAGACAGCCTCTCCCCCATGCTCCACAAAGGGGATCTAGCTTCTTTTCAGAGCACTTTTCCCAGGGATCCTCTCTGTGGTCTGGGGTGCAGGGACATGCATGTGCCAGCCAGGCTGCTGCTCTGGGGTGTGGGCACCTTCATGCCCACCAGGCTGCCTGGGTCCTGTGGGATCTGGCACTGTCCTTCCCAGTTCTGTGACGGAACTCAAGTGCTTCCGCCCCTCCTCTGGATCACGGCCAGGCTGGGTGGGAAGCGAGCCCAGCTGCTGTAGTGAGAGAACACCTCAGTCCACTTTCCAAAACAAAAAAACTTCTCCAGACAGCCTGCCTCTCAGACCAGCTCAATCCCCAGACAGACCAGTGACGACAATGTGCCTCTCAATTCTCCCGAGCTGGCGACCACAGAGTCGCAGTTGAACATGGCCCTTTTTCCTTGCTACCCCCTCTATAAATTCAAGCAGACAGATCTCTACCCGGTGTTGCCCAGCCTTGCTTAGACGGGAAGGGAGGGAGCTGATGACCCAGCTCTTTCCCAAGGACCCTGCAGCAGGCCCAAGGCTCCCAAACAGTCTGCCATAGATTAGCCAGGTGCCCAGGCTCCTGAAAAGTCCATGGTAGGCATCCCTGGCAGAGGCCGCTGGGTGCCGGGGCTCCCTTGGCAGACGCCCCCAGCGCAGACATTCCTGTTGCCTCTGGACCCCTACCAAGGTGGCGGCACCGAGGCCACTAGTGGCTAGGCGCCGGTGGAGGGCGCCGGCCACCACTGCTGCTCTTGTCTTTACTCGGGTCCCCCAGACCCCACTGACCTGCAGCTGTATGATCCTTCACCATCCGTCACCATCTCTGGTCTCTTATTTTCATAAATGCTGGAAAACTGTTGGTTGATTGCGCTGTTCCTCAGTAGATTTGCCAGGATTTTCTCCAATGTGTACAGGAAATGAAATCCGCTCCATCCTACTCAGTCTCCATCTTCCTCCCTCTCCCTGATTAGCAGGCATGCTTTTCTAAATAGAATTTTAAATAGCACTTACTAATGCTATATTATAAGATAATAGTCATTTGGAAAATGAAATTCCCTCTCAGTAAGCCATGAAATAGCAGATAATACAAAATTCTGGGTGATTTAAGACCATTAATGTGATTGGTTAAATCAAATATTTTCGTAAAGACAATAAAAAAATATTGAAATCATGTCAAACATATTTGCTGACCACAATGCTATGAAATTAGAAATTACAAGAAAACATGAAAAAACACACAAAGGCAAGGAAGCTTAATAACACGTTATTAGACAATGAATGACTGAACAATGAGGTCAAAAAGAAATCAAAGATACCATGAAACAAATGAAAATGAGGACACAAGAATTCAGAATCTGTGGGACACTGGGTAAACAATACTAAAAAGGAAATTCATAGCATTACATGCTTATCTCAAAAACCAGAAATAAAAAATCTAACTTTATACTTAAAGAAACTGGGGGACAAAACCAGCAAACCAACCCCAAAGTGAGTGAAAGGAAAGAAATAATAAAGATCAGAACAGAAATAAATAAAATAGATTCTACAAAAATGATACAAAAGATCAATGAATCCAAGAGCTGATTCTCTGAAAAGATAAACAAGAATGACATTTAACCAGACTCATCAAGAAGAGAGAGGGCTCAAATAAATGAAAACAGAAATAAAAGAGGAGAAATTACAATTGACACCAATAAATACAAATGATTGTAAGAAAACATTATGGACAACTATATGCCAATAAACTCGACAACCTGGGTGAAATGGACAATTTCCTAGAAACATACAGTCTTCCAAAATTAAATCAGGAAGAGAATCTGAATAGACAGATTATACCAAGTTAAATTAAAGTAATAATCAAAACCTTCCAACAAACAAAAGCCTTGGACCAGATGGCTTCACAGGGGAATTTTAACAAAAAATCTGAGGAAAACTAATACCTCTTCTTCTCAAATCATTTCATAAAATTCAAGAGTAGGGAAGGCTCCCAAACTCTTTTCGTAAGGCCCACATTATCCTAATTCCAAAACCAGAAAAACACACTTACAAAGAAAGAAAATCATAGGTCAATATCCCTGATGAACATAGATGCTAAAATCCTCAAGAAAATATTAGCAAACAGAGTACAGCAATGCATCAAAAAGGTCATGATCAAGTGGTATTTGTTCTGGGAATGCAAGGTTGGTACAACTTTCACAGATCAATAAATGTGATTCACCACATAAACAAAATGAAAGATAAAAACCACACGATCTTATCAATAGATGCAGAAAAAGCATTTGATGTAATTGAGCACATTTGTAATTGAGCACCCATTTATGACAGAAAAACCTCTCAGTAAAGTGGGATTAGAGGTAGTATACCTAAACATAATAAAGGCCATATATGACAAACCCACTGCCAGCATCATATTCAATGGGCAAAAATTATAAGTGTTCCCCTTAAGAGCTGGAACAAGACAAAAATGTTGCCTTCACCTCACTTATTCAACATAGTACTAGACTCCTAGTCATAGCAATCAGACAGCAAGAAGAAATAAAGGCACCCAAATTGAAATGTAAGAAGTAAAGCTGTCATTATTTGCAGAAGAAATGATACTGTATATAGAGAACCCCCAAGATTCCACCAAATAACTACTAGAACTGATAAATGAATTCAGCAAAGTAGTAGTATGCAAAATTAATATCCAGAGAGCAGTGGCATTTTTATATGCCAATAATGAACTAACTAGAAAGGGGAGTTAAGAAAGAATTAATATCCAGAAATCAGTGGCATTTGATACATGCCAATAATGAATGAACTAGAAAGAAGAATGAAGAAAACATCCCACTTGCAATTTCTACAAAAAAAGTAAATACCTAGGAATAGAGCTAGTCAAATATGTAAGAGACATGTGCTTAGAAAATTATAAGACACTGAAGAAAAAAATTGAAGATACAAGTAATTGGAAACACACACCATGCTCATGGATAGAAAGAATCAATATCATTAAAATGTCCATATTACCCAAAGCAATCTAGAGACTCAATACAATTCCCATCAAGATTCCAATGATGTAGCTCACAGAACTAGAACAAATATTTCAAAACTTTATATGGAAACACAAAAGGCTCCACCTAGCAAGAGCAATCCTGAGAAAGAAGAATAGAGTTGGCAGAATCACACTACCTAATAGCAACTATATTATAAGGCCATAATAATCAAAACTGCATGATACTAGCATAAAAAGACACATTGATCAGTGGAACAGAATAGTGGGCCCAGAAATAAACCTGCAACTTTATAGTCAATGAATATTTGACAGAGAAAGCAAGCACATACAAAGGGCTAAAGATCGTTTATTCAATAAACAGTATTGGGAAAATTGGAAAGATATGTGCACAAAAATGAAATTAGACCACATTCATATACCTCATACAATGATAAATTCAAAATAGATGAAAGACTTAAGTGTTAGAACCAAAACCATAAAAACCCTAGGAGGAGACAGAGGCAACAAAATCTCAGCTATTCCTCATAGCACTATTTTATCAGATATATCTCCCAAGCAAGGGAAACAAAAGAAAAAATAAACAAATGGAAGTACATTAAATTAAAACGATTTTCTACAGCAGAGGAAGTCAACAAAATAAAAGTGCAACCCACAGAATAGGAGAACATTTTCACCGATATATCTGATGAGGGGTTAATATCCAAAATTTATAAAGAACTTACAAAACTCAACACCAAATATAACAAACGAGTCAATTAAAATATGGGCAAAGAACCTGAACAGACACTTCTCCAAAGAGGACATAAAGATGGCCAACAGACATAGAAAAAGATGCTCAAGGTCCCTAATCATCAGATAAATGCAAAGTAAAACCACAATGGGACATCACTTCACACCTATTAGGATAGCCATCATCAATTAAACAGTGAACAATATGTGCTGGCAAAAATGTGGGAAAAGGGGAACCCTTTTGTACTATTGGTGGGAATGCAGATTGGTGCAACCACTGTAGAAAGTAGTATGGAGATACCTCAAAAAATTATACATGGACCTGTATTTCAATCCAACAATTCCACTTCTGGGAATACATCCAAAGAAACCCAAAACACTAATTTGAAAGAACATAGGAACCTCTTCTGTGTTCATTGTAGCATTATTTATAATCACCAAGATATGGAAGCAGCCCAAGTGGCCATCAACAGATGAGTGAATAAAACAACTATGGGACATTTGCACGATGGAATACTACTTGACACTAAAATGGAAGACAATTTTACCCTGTGTGACAGTATACATGGACATACAAAACCTTATGGTACCTGAAATAAACCAGTCAGAACAAGACAAATACTGTATGATTTCACTCATATGTGGAATCTGATGAAAAAAAAAACTGATCTAACAAGCAAAACAGACACTGACTCATAGACAGAGAGCACAAGACACCTGATCATGGTTGGAGGTTAAGGGGTGGAGGAATTGAGCAAAAAGGAAAAAGGATTCGTGGACATGGACAAAGGAGTAGTGATGGCTGAGGAGAGGAGAGTATAAGGAGACTAAAAGGTAATGGAAAACAAATACGATAAAGATTAAATGAAAAAAATATGGGACTAAAGAAGAAAAATAAACATAAAAAAGAAGCAAATTAATTCACCTGTAGTGTTGAGAGTCAGAAGCCTGATGGGCTCAAATCTACAATGTGCAGGGCTGGGTTCCTTCTGGAGGCCTCAGGGAGAATCCATTTCCTCTCCAACCCCAGTTTCTCCAACAACTAGACCCTTTCTCCATCTTTTAAGCCAGCCATGCAGCACTTTTCACTCTCTCACTGATTCCAACCACTCTTCCCCCTTGTTCCAAATGTTGGGACTATGGTGAGTACATTAGGCCCACCTACATTAAATGATCATGGCCTATTTTATCTTAAAGTCAGCTGATTATCCACATTATTCCATGTGCTAATTTAATTCTCCCTTGTAATGAAAAGTAATGTATTACAAGTTTCTGGATATCATGGTGTAGACATCTTTGTTAATGTGGAATAAAGTCTCTTATTATGTCTACTAAAAAGTGTTTACAACAATATATTCCATGGTGTCACATGAGGGCCCTTATGTAAAAAAATCAAATAAGGTATTTTTCAGAAGTATATCATATGATGTCATTCATAAGTCCTTATTTAAAAGAATTGAACAGAGATTTTATAACAGCTTCTCTAATGATTAAATGTCCATTCTGCATTAAAAATTGCATGGAAATGCTTTTTGGTTCTGAAGACCTAAATCTACCTACCCCCAACTCAAACACAGCCATGGCCTTACTACTCCAAGTGTGGTCCAGAGACCAGCACCTGCAGCATCAACACCGCCTGGAACTCATTTGATTCAAAGAACACTTGGGCCCACCAGGACCAGCATTTGGACTATAATCCTGGGTGACTTACATGTACCTTGAAGTTGGAGAAGTGCTGGTATAGGCTAGGCTTAGTCACCTTCTCAGGTTGACAATAGGGTTTGGAAAATTATATGCAATGGATACTATAAGTGGTTAGAAGCCTCCCTCCACACATTGCCAAGTGTCTCCAGGGGCAAATCATGTCAGACACTGGCCCAGAGTTTGAAAACTAGAAGTAACCTGACAGATTCCAATCAAAGCCCATCCCTCACTCAGTTCATAACTTTGAGCAAATCACTAAACCCCTTTCAGCTCTCTTTTGTGGGGGCCCGCCAGGCTGCAGGGGATCACGGACAGAGCCCCCACTGTGAAAACGGTGGCGGGACTTGGTTTCTGGTCCCCGGAGCCGGCGGGTATCTTGACATCTTCCGGACCTTCTCCTTCNATGTGGAATAAAGTCTCTTATTATGTCTACTAAAAAGTGTTTACAACAATATATTCCATGGTGTCACATGAGGGCCCTTATGTAAAAAAATCAAATAAGGTATTTTTCAGAAGTATATCATATGATGTCATTCATAAGTCCTTATTTAAAAGAATTGAACAGAGATTTTATAACAGCTTCTCTAATGATTAAATGTCCATTCTGCATTAAAAATTGCATGGAAATGCTTTTTGGTTCTGAAGACCTAAATCTACCTACCCCCAACTCAAACACAGCCATGGCCTTACTACTCCAAGTGTGGTCCAGAGACCAGCACCTGCAGCATCAACACCGCCTGGAACTCATTTGATTCAAAGAACCCTTGGGCCCACCAGGACCAGCATTTGAACTGTAATCCTGGGTGACTTACATGTACCTTGAAGTTGGAGAAGTGCTGGTATAGGCTAGGCTTAGTCACCTTCTCAGGTTGACAATAGGGTTTGGAAAATTATATGCAATGGATACTATAAGTGGTTCGAAGCCTCCCTCCACACATTGCCAAGTGTCTCCAGGGGCAAATCATGTCAGACACTGGCCCAGAGTTTGAAAACTAGAAGTAACCTGACAGATTCCAATCAAAGCCCATCCCTCACTCAGTCCATAACTTTGAGCAAATCACTAAACCCCTTTCAGCTCCCTTTCCTCGAAGGAGAATGGTGTTCATATCAGTAATGCCTCATAGAATAGACTTTTCAAAAAATTAAATCAGACAGAATCAATAAGGTACTAGGCTTAGATTATATGGACCAAAGGATCAAAGTGCATATCTCATAATTAACAATTATTTTATCATGAGGTACTAAATGACAGCTCATAACATGTGATATAAGTAAGAAATTTCTAATATTTTGACAAATGGGTCACAGAGGAAAACTGGTGGCCAGGACAGCATATCAAAGGAAGAGAGCCCCCCACTCCCACTTTGAAGAAGAATAACAATGCTCTGAAGACATCAGGCCTGCGTCCCCACCAAAACTCAGTGCTTTAAGGATCAAAGAAATATGGTCCTCCTGTGTTCCATAGTCTCAGACTGTGGAGAAAATTTTAACTCAGTGTTGGAATAAGGTAGTAGGTGGTAAGACCTCATGGAAGCAGGTGAGATCCAAAACAAGGAGTCATAAAATCGAAATCCACCTGACTTCTAACCTGGTCTCTTGAGATCTGAGAATCATTAGGAAAAAAATAATTCTATTTACTCCAGAGGCCCAGAGGGGAATTGGGTACATAGATGTTAGAAAACACGAGGGAAATGTGCCTGATGAGCAGATATTCAGAGAGCTGTAAATATCTCCCCCACTCCTGCTGTCCCTCAGCTTGTACAATGTTGCTGGACAAACATGGTTGTGGTTGTGATTCCTAAGTCTGGCTCAGGAATGATGCTTCACTCCTTCCTGCTGTTTTGTCTGGGACAGAGCTTCAGTCTTCATCATCCACCCTCCAGGAACCAATTCTGACTTTAAACAGAGACCAGAAAACCTGTCGAGGGGAGTCTGAGAGTCTGGTAGGTACATCAGAAAAGGATCAGAGGGGCTGGAACCTGAGAACTTTTACCTCAGGCATGGCAACCCTAATCAGCCCAGCCACGAGACCAGATATCTTTGTATTCCTGATTAAATAACTAATTTACACTTAATTTACTTAATATATTAATAAGGATGCATCTGTTTGGATCTGCACTCCAGGGCCATAGCTGATAATTACGTGACATGACTGGGAGTCCAGTGGGAAGATGCTGCACAGTGACTGAGATGCAGGAAATGGTTGCAGGAAAATGAAAACACTTCTCAGAGAGTTTTGCTGTTTTTAGAGATGAAATGGAACCTTAGCTGTGGAGAGCAGTACAGTAAAGTGAGAGAGTGTGTAATAAAATTCTAAGCCACGGTGCCTTTGAGCATGTTGTGTAGTCATTGAAAAGATTCAGACCAGTGAGGCAGAGAGCACCTTGAAAAGATCCAGCACTAGTAAGGTAGCAGCAGCTAGTGAGGCAGACATTGCATTACTTTCTCTCATGCTGCATATTCACATGAGAGTGTATTTAATAAGTCTCAAGGGGAATACTAGCTAGTTTATCACATTGCTGATAAGGCTGCAATATTTTGAGATTTTGTGCCCTTTTGCTTTCTATATTAAAACAGTGGAAATTCCTGTCCCACACTTAGCCTGTTCCTGCAGTGGTCATATTTCTATGCTTCTCATGAGAGATTCTGTCATGCTCTTGGGAAATATAAATTGAGGATTGACCAACTTCTAGATGAGGAGTACAGTGGACTGAATAACAAGTTTTGACAATTCAGTGATGAAGAAACTAAGATCACACATTGTACTTAAATCTTAATGACACCAAGATATCCTAATTCACAGCCTTTACTTTACATTTATGGCATGAAGACTTCGCTTTCCCACCTAATGGGATAGAATATCTCCAATCATTTCAATATTTCTTTTCTAGTTTCCTTGGATTTTCAAAGTAAAACGCCTACCTGAGAAAGCTAATAAATACAGAGACTTAAACTCAACCCCTCCATCACATGTCACTGGATAACTAACTATTAGACTGCCAAAACTGCTGGGAAGTGCTCCTACACCAGTCGTTCTCAGTGAGCACAGAGATATGGGTACAGTTCTCTGTGTGATGTCAGAGCCTGGCTGGAGTCTCACTGGCTAATCTTAGGGTGTCTGCAGGGCTTGGCTCCTCCTAGAGCCACAGGGAGAATCTGTTTTCTTCTCAACCCCTGTTTGTATTCTGACCACCTGCAGTATTTGGCTCAGGGCCGTTCCTCCTTCGTCAAAGCCAGCAGTGCTGCTCTTTCTCCTGGTCTCCCTCTCTGCTTCTAGGGGAGCACTATGTTGACCCTAGTCCTCACAGATGACCCCGGCTCACCTTCTATCTTAAATCAGCTGATTACCAGCCCTGTTCCTTCAGCTACCCTCATCCATCCCTTGCTTTAAAAAAATAACGTATTCAAATATACTGGGAAATAAGATGTGTACATCTTACAGAGGTCGAAATCCTACCTGCTAAAGGTTGGTTTTCAGATGTGTATTCTGTGTCAGTCAAGGGCCCTTACACAAAGGAAGCACAGATTCAATCATAACCTCTGAGCCTGAAGGACCTGCTGAATCACACTCTGCATTTGAACTAGAATCCTGAGGACTCTATATGCATTTGAAACTGCAAAACTGCTTGTCTAAACTAGGTTCTGTCACCTTTTACCATTGTCATTAGGGAAGGGATAATGATTTGGGGGAGATTTGTGTGTGTATATTTGTGAATTGTAGGTGTTTAGTAGTATCCTTTCACGCATTGCTAGGTGTAAAGTCATTTCTTGTGTAAATCCATTGCCTAGAAGCAACCTGAAATAATTATAACCATGCTCTGATATTACCTTTGAGCAAATCACTACACGCCTGTAGCTGCTCCATGAGGCCTGGGTACTGGCCATTCCCACTGCTGGGCACATACTCGCCCACATTAGCTTTATCTCCATCTCTTTCTCCCTTGAGTTCTGTGCTCAAACGTCACCTTCTTGGCCAGTCTTGCCTAAAAACCCATGAGATACACAGAATGGCCTAATCACTTACTAATTTAGACCTGGCTTTGTTTTCCTTTTTTTTTTTTTCTGGCTTTGTTTTCTTCATAGGATTTGTCACCATCTGTTGTTATATTTATTTCTGTTATTTGCTTCCATATTCTTTCCCCAATTAGGCTTGTAAGGACTTGTGTTCTTCAGAATCCTCCACTCACAGTGCAAACAGTGCCCAAAACATGGCCAACGCTCAATTTGTATTCCTGAAATACATGATATATTTCTCATTAAAACTGTGAAATATTAGGCTGCAGAAAGGAAGAAGGAGCTCCTACCCTTCTGACTGCATTGATGGAACTAGAGAGCATTATACCAAGTGAAATAAGCTAGGCAATGAAAGACAAATACCATAATGTCTCTCCTATAACTTGAACCTAATCAAAAAAACAAACAACCAAGCAACATACAGCCAGAGACTTTGAAATAAAAAACAAACTGACAGTAACCAGAGAAGAGTGGAGAGAGGGATAATAAGGGGAGGGCCATTAAGGAACATGTATGAAGGACACATGGGAAAAGCCAGAGGGAGTAAGTTTGGAGATGGGAGGTAAAGAAGTGTGGGGCAGGAAGTGTATGGCGGGATGAAATGGAGGCAACTGTACTTGAAGAATAATTTTTAAAAACTTAGTATTCCTGATACCTTAGGGCACAAGAAGGTTGGGACAAAAATTTCTACTCTAAAATGACACAAAAAAACTCCTAAAGCAGAACATATCTGTCCCAAGAGATGAAATGTATTTCTTGACACCAAAATGTAAATACTGGAATCAAAGCTATTTGAGTAACACTGGCTTATATGAAAATTACTCCTGTTCTCTTTCTCCTTCTTGAAAATCAGCTCCACCTCATGGCAGCAGGGAACCATACGAGAGTGTCAGAATTTCTTCTCCTGGGACTATCAGAGGCACCAGAACTGCAGCCCATCCTATTTGGGCTGTTCCTCTCTATGTACCTGATCACTGTACTGGGAAACGTGCTCATCATCCTGGCCGTCAGCTCAGACTCCCACCTCCACACACCCATGTACTTCTTCCTCTTCAACCTGTCCTTGGTAGATATCAGTTTCACTTCCACTACTGTCCCAAAGATGCTGGTGAATATTCAGACACAGAGCAAAGCCATCACATATACAGGATGCATCACCCAAATATATTTTTTCATACTGTTTGGCGTGTTGGATGACTTCCTCCTAACGGCGATGGCTTATGATAGGTTTGTGGCCATTTGTCACCCCCTGCATTACATGGTCATCATGAACCCCCGGCTCTGTGGACTGCTGGTTCTTGTGTCCTTTACCATGAGTGCCCTGGATTCCTTGCTACAATGCAAGATGGTGTTGCAGCTCTCCTTCTGCACAGACATAGAAATCCATCACTTTTTCTATGAACTCAATCAGCTGACCCAACTTGCCTGTTCTGACACTTTTCTTAATAACATGGTGACGTATTTTGTAACTGTGCTAATAGGTTGTGGTCCTCTGGCTGGTATCCTTTATTCTTACTCTAAGATAGTATCTTCCATATGGGCAATCCCATCAGCTCAGGGTAAGTATAAAGCATTTTCCACCTGTGCATCTCACCTCTTGGTTGTCTCCTTATTTTATGGTACAGTCCTAGGAGTGTATCTCAGCTCTCCTGGTACCCACAGCTCACAGTCCAATGCAACAGCCTCTGTGATGTACGCTGTGGTCACACCCATGCTGAACCCCTTCATCTACAGTTTCAGAAACAGAGACATAAAGGGGGCTCTCAAAAGATTCTTTGGGATGGCAGGTAAAATAGGGACCATCATCCTGAATCAGAAAGTGTGACCTTGCTTTCTTGGCTCTAAGAGGAAAACCAGAAAGGTTTTCTTAAATCAGATTTTGGTTTGAAAACTTGCTCTTTTATTTCTCTGTTGTCATTTCCATTTCTTTGAGTTCAACTTTTCTACACAATTTAAGTTACCATTGTATTAAGCTTTATCCCAGACATTTTCTCCTTTTCTCCATATTCTAGGCTCAACATAGATATTTTTTCCACCTGGATCAGAACTCTTTGCAAATTACAGTTTATTTCACAGCAACATGGATCTCTTTAAGAGTCATATCTTCTGAAATGACATACATTGTTGTAAGTTGTTCTTGTTTTATAGATACAATGGTCATAAGTTGTATTACCATGTGAAATAATTTCACTTTGTTACTCAAACCATTTATGTACTTTCATTCCAGGAAGATCTGGAACCTCAGTTTTAACTTTTGTGTCCCTCATTCTTTGTACATCAGTACATTAGCATCTCTTCCTGAGGATAGAGATTTGATCATTGTTTCCTGTAAGTTCAGCCTGTTGACAGTGATGCTATAGGATAGGAAGGCCTGGGCACTGGTGATGGGCCCTGCTACTTGTTCCTCAGACCACAGTCAATATCGTGGCTGGACGACCCCTTGTGGTCCTTATTATAATTGCAACAACCATCAGGGAACTGTGACAGGGAAAGGTTTATTTCTCATGGATCCTGGACAGTCGCAGCATCTTCAGGGCCACAGAAGATCTCTCAATGGGTGCCAAGGAAGAGGAGGGAGAGACAGACAGATTGAGTTGGGTGGAAGGTTTGGGTGCTTGCCTTGCAGACTTATCACTCAGCTGGCAGTAGGATTATTTGACATGGATGCCTTTCAAACTGATGATTCATACATCAAAAGTGTAATGTCACTCTGTCTGGTATGGCTTTATCAATTGAGCGCCAGCCTGTGAACCAAAGGATTGCCAGTTCAATTCTCAGTCATGGCACATGCCTGAGTTGTGGGCCATGTCCCCAGTAAGGGACATGCAAGAGGCAACCACACATCAATGTTTCTCTCCCTCTCTTTCTCCTTCCCTTCCCCTCTGTCCAAAAATAAATAAGTAAAACTTTTTCTAAAGTGTAATGTCAAGCATTTACACTAGAAACATGTTATTGGGTTTTATGACCAATCTCCCAGTTTTATTGTCTTATTAGGCTTTATGTCCAGAAAACCTACCATAGTATCTGGAAAAAACCTGACTATTTAAATTATACAAATATGAAATCTGTCTAGAAGGTAATAAGCCATGTAACATGAAAAATAGAGATATTTATTGAAGAAGATACAAAATACAAGAAACATTGTACTTAAGACAATGACACTTTGGTTCCCTTCAAAGTACGCACCTTGAGACCTCCCACAGTTCTCCAAAGTATCATCAGCTGCCTTGTTGTATTTCCCTGAGTCTTATCAATGGTCTGAAACCTCTTTTCTTCAAAGGTGATTTGAGTTTTGGGAAAAGCCAGGAGTCACAGGGCACCAAATCTGGGTTGTAGGTTGGCTGAGTCACCTGGGTAGTTTGATATTTTGCCACAAAATTCTGCATGAGACATGATGCATGAGGGGGTGGGTGGTCATGATGAAGCTGCCAATCACCAGATGCCCACAGCTGCAGGTTTCTGAATCATCCAAATAGTGTCTTTCTATGGAGTAATGTTCAACCTTAGGGCAAATTTTGATGCAGATTCATTGCTCTACTGTCTCAGTCATTTTGAAACCAACAAATCAACAGCCACAGTACAAATGCTCACTCAATAGTGTCTACTGTCCCCACTGACTAGTACAAGGAAGCTGTTATTGTTCACATATGTGCATTCCAGTCCACTTCGTTGGCTGCCAGGTTACATCGATGTTGCACAAACTTTCCTCATTATATTAACAAGTCTGGATGTTTTCAGCATAGACCTTGTGTGTCTCCCAATGGTTTCTATTTAAACGTGAGGCAGGATAGAAAGGAGTTACAGAAAACCCAACAGGTGAAACGAAGAACTAGGAGCAGACATCCTTTCACCAGAGCCCACTTATACCCCCATTCTATCATAACCGAAGAAATCAGTTTATGGCAGGGAAACCACTCTGGCAGGTGTGGAAGTCAATGACAAGAACTGACTAGAACCAGATCATTTCCAAGTGGAGGAAAGATTGACTACATCCACCCCAAACCTCATTATACCATCATTATAATGAAGACTGACACCAAGTGTAGAAGAAGAGGGTATGGGGACAAAGGTCATGAAACTTCCAGAAGACCATTTTAGGAACAAGGCCCTCTCCCAAACAGAAGGCAGTCATAATTTGGCACTCCAAAGCTTGGAGAAACCCTCTCCCACCTTGGACGCGTATAAAGCCACAAGAACTAACAGACTGTGTGCATAAACTCACTCTCCTGTTAGCCCTTATCCACTCTGGTTCATACTTTTCTTTCCCAGGGGCCTCCTTGCCTGGATCTCTTTCTTTTTCTCTACATGAATAAAACCTGCTTTATTGTCACCCTGATTTGTCCTTGATATTTTTTCCAGGACAGTCAAGGACCCAGAGGTTGCCTGACACACACAATTTCCATAATTACACCTGGGCAGGTGAAGCTACTTGTGCAGAGGCAGTTCAGTAACAGATCCATACATAAGATGAACAGTGACAAAGAGACAATGAGCTATAAGTGACATTCTGAGCTAAAAGTGAGGTAAGGCACCTGGAGCAACAGAGGGGAGAAAAGTCATTAGCAGGACAGTAGGATGAGCAGATGATCAGTATTTAGAGTTTGTCCAGTCCTATACTTTGATTGTAAAGAGCTAACTCCGCTGATAACTTTTATTATGGCAAGAATTAAATTTAAAAATTAAAGAAAAACTGTGGTACATTTCCACAATGAAATACTACACAGTAGAAAAAATAAGGAATTCCTACGTTGAAATTCCTGAATTTAAAATTGCTCTTATATTGTAGTGGTATTTATTTTTCTATTGTTTTATGGTTGTGCTTTTACAGTTATCCCAATTTTTCTCCTTCTGGTTCCAACACCCAACCCTCCATGCATTTCCATAGTCAATCCCTACATCATTGTCCATGGCCATTGGTCCTTTGCATATATTCCCTGACTAATCCCCCCACCTTCTTTCAAAGAGTCCCCACCTCCCCTGTCCCACTTACTGCTGTCCAGTTATTCCATGATCCTATACCTCTGGTTTTATTATTCTCATTAGTTTATTTTGTCCATGACATTCAGTGAGATCATATGCTATTTATCTTTCACTGATTGGTTTACTTCATTTAGCATAATAGTCTCTAGTTCCATCCTTGTTGTGACAAAATGTAGGAATTCCTTTTTTTTTCTACTGTGTAGTGTTTCATTATGTAAATGTACCACAGTTTTTCTTTAATTTTTTTTATTTAATTCTTGTTCAAGTACAGTTTTCCATCCCCCACTCCCATCTCAGCCCACCCCCCCCATGTGGTGCTGACCTCCCTCCCATTTCTACCCCCCTTAGTTGTTCTCCATGTGTCCTTTATACTAGTTTCTGTGAATCCTTCCCCTCTTCCCCTGAAATTCTCTCCCCTCTCCCCTCTGGTCCCTGTCAGCCTGTTATGAATTTCAGTCTTTGGTCATATATTGTTTGCTTATTTGTTTTGTTCTCTAAGTTCCTGTTAAAGGTGAGATCATACAGTATTTGTCTTTCACCACCAGGCTTATTTCACTCAGCATAGTGCTTTCCAGTTCCATCAATGCTGTTGCAAAGGGTAGGAGCTCCTCCTTTCTTTCTGCTGCATAGAATTCCATTGTGTAAGTGTACCATAGTTTTTGATCCATTCATTTTTCTGATGGGCATCTAGGTTGCTTCCAACTCTTGGCTTTGGAAATTGTGTTGTTATGAACATTGGTGTGCATAGTTTCTTTTGGATTGGTGTTTCAGGGTTCTTAGGATATAATCCCAGCAGTGGCATTGCGGGGTCAAAAGGCAGGTTCATTTTTAGTTTTCTTAGAAAATTCCATACTATTTTCCATAGTGGTTGTACCAGTCTGCAATCCCACCAACAGTGAACTAGGGTCCCCTTTTCCCCACAACCTCTCCAGCACTTGTTGTTTGTTTCTTTGTTTATCATAGCCATTCTGACTGGTGTTAAGTGGTATCTCATTGTGGTTTTAATTTGCATCTCTCTGATAGCTAGCAATATTGAGCATCTTTTCATGTGTCTCTGGATCCTCTCTATGTCCTCCTTGGAGAAGTGTCTGTTCAGGTCCTTTGCCCATTTTTTAATTGCGTTGCTTGTCTTCTTTGAGTGGAGTCCAGTAAGTTCTTTGTATATTATGGAGATTAAACCTTTGTCTGAGTTATCATTGGCAAATATGTTTTCCCAAACAGCTGCTTCTCTTTTTACCTTAATGCTGTTTTTTCTAGCTTTGCAGAAGCTTTTTATTTGGATGAGATCCCACTTGTTTATTCTTTCCTTCATGTACCTTGCTCTAGGGGTCATATCAGTAAAAATGTTGCTACGTGGAATACCTGAGATCTTCCTGCCAATATTCTCCTCTAGGACTTTATTGGTGTAATGGCTTATATTTAAGTCTTTTATCTACCTTGAATTAATTTTGGTGTATGGTGTAAGTTGGTGCTCAAGTTTCCTTTTTTTTGCACAAAGCTGTCCAGTTCTCCCAGCACCATATTTTTTTTATTTTTTAATTCTTATTGTTTTTTATTTTATTTTATTGATTATACCATTGCAGTTGTTCTATTCCCCCACCTTCATTCCCCTCTACCTGCACACTCCCTCCACCACCATTCTCCACCCCTTAGTTTATAACCATGTGTCTCAAGTTCTTTAGATTCTATATTTCCCCCACTATTTTCCCCTCCCCCTATCTATTTTCTACCTACTGTCTATGCTATTTTCTGTGCCTTCTCCCCCCTTCTCCTCCTCCCACTCCCCTGTTGCTAACCCTCCATGTGTTCTTCATTTCTATGGTTCCACTCCTGATCTAGCTGTCCTCTTGGGTTGCTTTTGCTTTAGGTGTGGTTGTTAAGAACTGTGAGTTTGCTGTCCTTTCACTGTTCATATTTTTCATCTTCTTTTTCTTAGATAAGTCCCTTTAGCATTTCATATAATAAGGGCTTGGTATATGATGAACTCCTTGAACTTGACCTTATCTGAGAAGCACTTTATCTGTCTTTCCATTCTAAATGAAAGTTTTGCTGGATAAAGCAATCTTGGCTGTAGGTCTTTGGATTTCATGACTTGGAATACTTCTTTCCAGCCCCTTCTTGCCTGTAAGGTCTCTTTTGAGAAATCCACTGACAGTCTGATGGGCACTCCTTTGTAGGTGACTGTCCCCTTATCCCTTGATGCTTCTAGGATTCTCTCCTTCATTTTCATCTTGGCTGATATAATTATGATGTTCTTTGGTGTGTTCCTTCTTGGGTCCAACTTCTTTGGCACTCTCTGAGCTTCCTGGATTTCCTGGAAGTCTATTTCCTTTGCCAGACTGGGGAAGTTCTCCTTTATTATTTGTTCAAATACGTATTCCACTTGTGGCTCTTTCTTTCCCCCTTCTGGAACCCCTATAATCCGAATGTTGGAATGTTTAAAGATGTCCTGGAGGTTCCTAAGCCTCTCCTCATTTTTTTGAATTCTCATTTCTTCATTCCTTTCTGGTGGGATGTTTTGTTCTTCCTTCTGGTCCATTCCATTGATTTGAGTCCCAGTTTCCTTTCCATCGCTATTGGATTCCTGGACATCTCCCTTCATTTCAATTATTTTAGCCTTCATATGTTCCTCTAATTTGTGACTATAATCAACCAGTTCTGTGAGCATCCTGATAAACAGTGTCTTGAATTGTGCTTCTGAGAGGCTGGCAGTTTCTCAGTCACTGAGAGTTATCGGCTCTGGGACTTTGAGGTCTTCTTGCACCATCTTTTGGGCTGTTCGTGCCTGTTCCATAGCATAATCGGAGCCCCAAGGTGTTCACTAGCGCAGGGCAACTAAGTCGCTGGGTTGTGACACTGTATGTGGGGGCGGGGTCAAAGAGGAACTATGGCGTCCTGTCTGCCGCCTGCCACCACAGCTGTTGCCGTCACCGGGCCCACGGGTTTCGTCCCACTGCACGCGAGTGTAACACCGCCATCAGCCCTCGCCCCCTGGGGCCTGTGTGGTCCTCTCACTGTGCGCAAATATGCGCCCACGGTCAGTCTGCCCCGCACCCCAACTGATTCCAGGCTACCTGCGCACCTAGGTCGGGGGACCTGTCCTGCTTGACCCTGCTCGCAGCTGGCTCCGCCCCTCTTACCGTCCCGATGAACAGTTAGATGTTGTCAGACTTCCGTATAATTCAATTTTCTGTCCTTTGGCTGTGTCTTTGTTTCTCCAAACCTTTGTTGTATTCAAACTTGGTTGTGGGAGAAGGCACAGGGTTTCCACCTATGCCTCCATCTGGGCAGAAGTCTCCTTCCAGCACCATTTTTGAAGCGGCTATTTTTACTTTATTTTATGTTATTGCCCCCTTTGTCAAATATTAATTGACTGTAGGGACTTGGGTATAATTCTAGGCTCTCTGTTCTGTTCCATTGTTCTATGTGCCTGTTTTTATGGCAGTACCAGGCTGTTTTGATTACAGGGGTCTTGTAACACAGTTTGATTTCAGGTATTGTGATCCCTCCTACTTTGTTCTTCTTTCTCAAAATTGCGGCTGCTATTCGGGGTCATTTATGGTTCCATACAAATTTTTGAAGTGTTTGTTTTATGTCTGTGAAATATGCCATTGGAACTTTAGTAGGTATTGCATTGAATCTGTAAATTGCTTTGGGTAGTATGGACCTTTTGATGATGTTAATTTTTCTAATCCATGAACACAGTATTCGCTTATATTTGTTTCTGTCCTTCTTGATTTCTTTCTTCAGTGTTGTGTAGTTTTCTGTATACAGGTCTTCTACCTCCTTGGTTAGGTTTATTCAGATATTTTTTTTTTGTTTTGCTATATCGAATGGGATTTTTTCTTGATTTCTGCTTCTGCTGATTCATTGTTAGTATAGAAAAATGCCTTTGATTTCTGGATATAGACTTTGTATCCCACTGTTTTGCCAAATTCATTTATTAGGTCAAGCAGTGTTTGGGTGGAGTCTATAAAATTTTCCATATGCACTATCATGTCATCTGCAAACAATGACAGGTTTGTTTCCTCCTTTCCAATTTGGATGCCTTTTATTTCCTTTTCTTGTCTGATTGCTGTCGCTGAAACTTCCAATACTATATTGAATAGAAGTGGTGAAAGTGGACAACCTTGTCTTGTTCCTGATCTTAGGGGAAAAGCTTTTAGCTTTTGCCCATTGAGTATGATGTTGGCTTTAGGTCTCCCATATATGTCCTTTCTTATATTGAGGAATGCTCCCTCTATTCACACTTTGCTGAGTATTTTTATCATAAATAGGTGTTGTATCTTATCAAAAGCTTTTTCCATGTCTATTGATATGCTCATGTGATTTTTGTCTTTGCTTTTATTTATGTGATGTATTTCATTTACTGATTTGTGAATATTGAACCATTCTTGCATCCCTGGGATGAACCCCACTTGGTCATGGTGTATGATCTTTTTCATGTATTGCTGGATGACATTTGCCAATATTTTGTTGAGGATTTTAGCATCTATGTTCATCAGTGATATTGGCCTGAAGTTTCCTTTCTTTGTCGTGTCTCTATCTGGTTTTGTAATTAGGATGATGCTAGTTCATAAAGAGTTTGGGAGTTTTCCATCATTTTAAAATTTTTGGAATAGTCTGTGAAACATAGGGGTTAGCTCTTCCTTAAATGCTTTGTAGATTTCTCCTGTGAAACAATCTGGTCCAGGGCTTTTGTGTGATGGGAGTTTTTTAATTACTGCTTCATTTTCATCAGCTATTTTCGGTCTGTTCAGGCTTTCTACTTCTACTTCATTGAGTTTTGGGATATTTTATTTTTCTAGAAATTTGTCAATTTCACCTAGATTTTTAAATTTCTTGGCATACAGTTCTGCATAGTAATTTCTTACAATCCCTTCTATTTCTGTGTTATCAGTTGTAATCTCTGCTCTTTCATTTCTGCTTGTGTTTCTTTGGATCCTCTCCCTTCTTTTCTTGATGAGCCTACTTAAAGGTTTGTCTATTTTGTTTATCTTTTCAAAAAACCAACTCCTGGATTCATTGATCTTTAGAATTGTGCTTTTAGTCTCTATGTCATTTAATTCTGCTCTGATCTTGGTTATTTCCTTCCTTCTACTTCCTCTGGGCTGTCTGTGTTGTTGTTCCTCAAGTTCTTGCAGGTGTCGGGTTAGGTTGTTTGTTTGAAATGTTTGTATCTTCTTTAGGTAAGCCTGTATTGCCATGAACTTCCCTCTCAGGACTGCCTTCTCTGTGTCCATAAGTTTTGGGTTGTTGTGAGTTCATTTTCGCTTGTTTCCAGAAACGTTTCGATTTCTTCCCTAATTTCATTCTTGGCCCATTCGTTGTTTAATACCATGCCATTCAATCTTCATGATTTTGAGTGTTTGGGGTTTTTTCCTTTGGGGTTGATTTCCAGTTTCAGTTTTATGTGGTCAAAGAAAATGCTTGCTATAATTTCAATTTTCTTGAATTTGTTGAGGCTCATTTTGTACCCTATCATGTGGTCTATCTTTGAAAATGTTCCATGTGCATTTGAAAAGAATGTGTATTTAGCTTCTTTGGGATGAAGGGCCCTATATATATCAGTTAAGTCCATTTCATCTAGGGCATTGTTCAATGCCACAATATATTTGTTGATATTTTTTTTGAAAGATCTGTCCATTCTTGACAGTGGGGTGTTAAAATCTCCTACTATAATTGTGTTGCTCTGAGTATCCTTCTTGAAATCCTCTAAGATTTTCTGTATATATTTGGGTGGTCTTATGCTGAATGCACATATACTTATGATGTTAATGTCTTCTTGGTGGATTCTTTCCTTGAGTATTATTAAGTGACCTTCTAGTTCTCTCTTTATGGCCCTTTTTTGAAGTCTATTTTGTCTCATATGAGTATTGCTACCCCGACTTTTGTTTCTTGTCTGTTTGCTTGGAAAATTTGCTTCCAGCCTTTCACTTTTAGTCTGTGTAGGTCTTTTGTCCTGAGGTGGGTCTCTTGTAGGAAGCATATGTTTGGATAATTCTTTCTTATCCATTCAGCTATTCTATATCTTTTGATTGGAGCATTTAAACCATTTACGTTTAATGTTATTATTGATAGGTACTTATTCATTGCCATTTTTGTACCTGTGTTCCTCTCTGTCTCTCTCTTTTCCTTCCTTTCCTTAAAGCAGTTTTCTTAGCATCTCTTGCAGAGCTGGTTTGGGGGAGGCATATTCTTTTAGACTTCTTTTGTCTTGGAAACTCTTTATTTGGCCTTCGATCTTGATTGAGAGCCTTGCTGGGTAAAGTAGCCTTGGTTGCAGGCCTCTGGTTCTCATTACTTGGAATATTTCTTGACATTCTCTTCTTTTGGAGTGTTTCCATTGAGAAGTCAGTAGCTAACCTTATTGGGGCTCCCTTGTATGTTACTTCCTTTTTCTCCCTTTCTGCCTTTAAGATTCTCTCTTTATCTTGGAATTTTGCCATTTTATGATGATGTGTCTTGAAGTGGGCCTCTTTGGGTTCCTCTTGATTGGTATTCTGTGATTACTGGATTTGTGTGGCCTTTTCTTTCATCAAATTAGGAAAATTTTCCCTCATTATTTTTTCAAATAGGTTTTCTATTCCTTGTTCTTCTGTACCACAGTTTTTTAATCCATTCAACTACTGATGGGCACTTAGGCTGTTTCCAGCACTTGCCTCTTGTAAATTATGCTGCTATGAACACAGGGGTACATAAATTCTTCTGAATTGGTGCCTTAGGATATTGGTGCCTTAGCATATAATCCCAGCAGGGGAATCACTGGGTGAAGATGCAGTTCCATTTTTAATTTTTTGAGAAACTTCCACACTGTTTTCCACAGTGGTTATACCAGTCTGCATTCTTACCACAGTGCACTGGGGTTTCCTTTCCTCCACATTTTTGCCAGCACATGCTTTTTGTTGATTTATTAATGATACACATTTTAGAAGGTGTGAGGTCATATGTCATAGTGGTTTTCATTTGCTTCTCTCTGATGGCTAGTGATGTTGAGCATTTTTTCATATGTCTCTGGGTCATCTGTATGTCCTCCTTGGAAAACTGTCTATTCAGATCTTTTGCCTATTTTTAATTGGATTGTTTGTTTTCCTGGTGTTCAGTCATATGAGTTTTTTCATATATTTTGGAGATTAAAACCATGTCCAATATATCATTGGAAAATATGTTCTCCCATATAGTTGGTTCCCTTTTAATTTTGATGATGATTTCTTTAGCCACATAGTAGCCTTTTAATTTGATGTAGTCCCATTTGTTAATTTTTCCTCTATCTCCCTTGCCCTAGGTGATATATCCACTAAAATATTGTTACATCAGTTATCTGCAATTTTTTGCCAATGTTTTCCACTATGATTTTTATGGTATCTTGACTTACATTTAAGGCTTTTACCTCTTTTTAGTTTACTCTGGTGTATCAGGTAACATGGTGGTGTAGTTTCATTTTTTTAAAGTACCAGTCCAGTTCTCATGACACTGTTTATTTAAGAGATTGTGTTTATGACATTTTAGGTTTGTGCCCCCTTTGTCAAATATTAATTGACCATAAAGACACGGTTTTATTTCTGGGTTCTCTATTCTGTTACATTGATTTATGTGACTGTTCTTATGCCAGTACCAGACTGTTTTGATTACAGTAGCCTTGTAGTATAGTTTTGTATCAGTTATTGTTCTCCCTCCAACTTTGTTCTTTTTTTTACAATAGCTGAGGCTATTCAGGGTCTTTCTTTTCTTCCATATATATTTTTGGAATATTTCTTATAGTCTGTGAAATATACTATTGGTATTTTAATAAGATTTCCAATGAATCTATAGATTGTTTTGAGTACTATTAATATTTTAATGATATTAATTTTTCTATTCCATGAATACTGTATATGCTTCCACTTATTTGTATCTTGCTCAATTTCTTTCTTCAATGTGCTATAGTTTTCCAAGTACAGTTCTTTAACCTCCTTGATTAATTTTATTTCTAGGTACTTTTTATTTTGTTGTTGAAAAAACTCAGTAAAGTGAGTTTTTTCTTTGTCTCTCCTCCTGATAGTTCATTGCTGGTGTACAAAATATCATTGATTTCTGCATATCGGCTTTCTATCACACTACTTGTTGAATTCACTTATTAGGTCAAGTAAATTTTTCATGGAGCCTCTAGGATCTCCTTTTTTAATTTTTTAAAATTGCTTTATTGTTTTTCAAGCACAGTTGTCTGCAGTCCCCCACCACTCCCTTTGACCCCAGCCAACCCCACCTCTTTCCTCTGATTCCACCCTGCCTGGAATTTGTCCATGAGTCTTTTATAGTTATTCCTGAAAACCCTTTCCCCCCATTATCCCTACTCACCTCCCTTCTGTTACTGTCAAACTGTTCTTTTGCGATGTCTTTGGTTATACTTTTCTTGCTTGTTAATTTTGTTGATTAGGTTCCACATAATGGTGAAATCATATGGTATTTGTCTTTTACTGCCTGGCTTATTTGACTTAGCATAATGCTCTCCAGTTCTATCATGCTGTCACAAAGGATAGGAGCTCTTTCTTTCTTTCTGCTGTGTAGTATAGGGTTTTCTAAGTGCACCTTTATGACATCTGTGAATAATGACACTTTTATTCTTTTATTTCCAATTTGGATTCTTTTTATTTCTTTCCTTTGCCTGATCACTGTGCCTAGGACTTGCAGTAGTGTGCTGAATAATGGTGGTAAAAGCAGAATCCCTTGTCTTGATCCTGATCTTAAGGGAAACACTTGCAGTTTCTGTCCATTGAGTATGATACTGGTAGTTGGTTTTTTGTATATGGCCTTTTTCATACTCGAATATGCTCCCTTTATTCTCACTTTGTTGAGTGTTTTTGTATAAATGGGTGCTAGATAATATCATATACTTTTGTTGCATCTACTGACATGATCATATGGTTTTAGTCTTGCACTTTCTTTATATGATGTATAATGTCCAAATTTAACATTTTTGGACTTCCAGTCAAGATAGAGGTATGGATAGATATAGTGTGCCTTCTTACACAACCAAAATAAGGACAACAAGTTGAAAAACAAAAATCAACCAGAACTGCCAGAAAATCAAACTGCATAGAAGTCCCAACAACCAAGGAGTTGAAGAAAAAAGCATTCATCCAGACTGGTAGGAGGGGTGGAGATAAGCAGCCAGGGCAAAGAAGTCTCATGGCAAGATGGTGGCTAGAGGACCAGGATGGGCAAGGTGGCAGCTGGCCAACAGGATGGTCTCACATTTGCATGCAGATAAACCTGGAGGAACAATGGGGAGTGAGACAGACCAAGCAACCCAGGCTTCCTGCACAGGGAAATGAAGCTTCAAAACCTCAGACTGAAAAAACTTGATGGGGTTGTTGCAGCAGGAGAAACTCCCAGCTTCACAGACAACTGCCTTGGAAAGATGCAGAGTCCTACTAGAACATGCACAAAACCACCCACCCAGGAATCAGCACCAGAAGAATCCAATTTGTTTGTGGGTAGCAGAGGAAGGGATTGAAAGCCGGCCAAGAGCTGAGCAAGTGGCACTGTTACCTCTCAGGACCCCCCACACACACACACACACATGAAGTCCAAGAACACAGGAATATGGCTTCCCCGACCCTGGCAAATATTAAAGCTCTGTCCCTAGCTATGTAACAGGCACTGAAACAAAAAATATGGCTCAAATTAAGAACAGTCAAAGCTCCAGAAAAAGCACATCTAAGTGACAAGGAGCTAGCTAATCTATCAGATGCAGAGTTCAAAACACTGGTAAGCAGGATGCTCACAGTAATGGTTGAGTATGGGTAACAAAAAAGAGAAAAAAAGTGAAGGCTATGAAAAGTGAAATAAAGAAAAATACATAAGGAACCAACAGTGAAGAGAAGGAAAACAGGACACAAATGAATGATTTGAAACAAAAGAAAGAGATAAACATTCGAGCAGAACAGATTTTAAAAAAAAACAAGAATTCAAAACAATGAGGAGAGGCTTAGGAACATCTGGGAAAACTTCAAATGTGAAATTACAGGGGTAACAGAAGGAGAAGAAGAACAGCAAGAGATTGAAATTTTATTTTAAAAAAAATGAAGGAACCACAGAAATATGAAGGATTGTAAGAAATTACTATGAAGGACTGTATGCCGAGAAATTTGAAAACATAGGTGAAATGGACAAATTTCTAGAAAAAATATAATCTTCCAAATCTCAATGAAGAAAAAACAGAAAGCCTGAACAGGCCAATAACAGCAGATGAAGTTGAAACAGTAATCAAAAAGCTCCCAAGATGAAAAAGCCCTGGACCAGATGGTTTCACAGGAAAATTCTACAAAGCATTTAAAGAAGAGCTAACCCCTTCACAGACTATTCCAAAAAAAACAAAATGATGGAAGACTCCCAAACTCTTTATGAAGCCAGCATCATCCTAATCCCAAAACCAGATAAAGATACAACAAAGAAAGAAAACTTCAGGTGAATATCACTAATAAACACAAATGCTAAAATCCTCAACAAAAAATCAGCAAACCACATGCAACAATACATTAAAAAGATCATACACTATGACCAAGCGGGATTCACCTCAGGGATGCAAGAATGGTTCGACATTTGCAAATCAGTACACATAATACCTCACATAAAAAAAAGCAAAGACAAAAATCACATGGTCATATTAATACATGTGGAAAAAGTATTTAATAAGGTGCAGCACCCGTTTATGTTAAAAACACCCACCAAAGTGACCCCTCTCTGGTGTAGCTCAGTGGATTGAGCGCGGGCCTGCAAACCACACGATCGAGGTTCGATTCCCAGTCGGGGCACATGCCTGAGTTGCGGGCCAGTTCCCAGCAGAGGACTCATGAGAGGCAACCATACATTGATATTTCTCTCCTTCTCTCCTTCCCTTTCTCTCTAAAGATAAAGAAATAAAATCCTAAAAATAATAAGTTTAAAAAAAGCACCCACCAAAGTGGAAACAGAGGGATCATTCCTCAATATAATAAAGGCCATATATTAAAGACCTACAGCCAACATCATACTCAATGAGGAAAAACTAAAATCTTTTCCACTAAGATCAGGAACAACACAAGGTTGTCCACTTTCACCACTTCTATTCAATATAGTATTGGAAGTCTTAGCCACAGTGATCAGACAAGAAAAGGAACTAAAAGGCATCCAAATCGAAAAGGAGGACACAAACCTGTCATTGTTTGCAGATGACACGATAGTGTACGTAGAAAATCCTATAGACTCCACCAAAAACTGCTTGACCTAATAGATGAATTTGGCAAAACAACAACATACAAAATCAATATCCAGAAATCGAAGGCATTTTTGTATACTGACAATAAAACAGCAGAAGCAGAAATCAAGAAAAAAATCCCATTCGATATACCAACAAGAAAAATAAAATACCTAGGAATAAAACTAACCAAGGAGGTAAAAGACCTGTATACAGAAAATTACACAACACTGAAGAAAGAAATCAAGGTAGACACAAACAAATGGAAAATATACTGTGTTCATGTGATCAGCAGAATTAACATCATCAAAATGTCCATACTACCCAAAACAACTTACAGATTCAATGCAACACCTATTAAAGTACCAATGGCATATTTCACAGACATAGAACAAACAATTCAAAAATGTATATGGAACCTTAAATGATCCAAAATAGCTGCAGCAATTTTGAGAAAGAAGAGCAAAGTAAAAGGGATCACAGTACCTGATACCAAACAGAATCTTACAGGTTTCTATGTACAGGTTTTTCACTTCTTGGTATTGTTCACGCCAAATTTTATTCTTTTTAATGCAATTGTAAATGGGATTGTTTTCTCAGTTTCTCTCTCTAACTCTTTGTTATAAGACACTACAGATTTCAGTAAACTAATTTTGTATCCCACAGCGGTACTGAATTCACTTATTAGTTCTAGCAAATTTTCATATTTTAAATACTTTAAAATAATTGGAGTTAATGACTGAAATGAATTGAACATACGTAAAATGCAAAATTTGTTGAATTCAAGGAGGCATACAAAAATTATGGGTTCAAATATGTTTTTTCTTGAATAAATCCTCTTTGGTGACAAAACCCAGTCAATACTATTTTTCAGTTCACAATAAAACTTTGAAGTTGGAGAAGGACTGTCTCAAATAGATTATATCACCTTCCTAATTTGACATAATTATTTATGTTGGGTATTGTAGGTACTTAGCAGCCTCCTTCCAGACATTGCCACAGAGCTGGAGGGGAAAATCATCCCTGTCTGGGAACTACTGCCATGTGTGAGAACTGGAAGCAGCCTGACATTCCAATCATCCCCAATTCCTTACCCTGATTATGACTTCGGGCAGATCACTGAACTCCTTCCAGCCCCATTTCAGCAATGGGGAATGGAGTTCATAATTGTTCCACCTCACAGAAGAAATGTTTATACAAACTAAGGCTAATTAAGCAAGGCTAATGATTGGTACTAAAGTCAGATTATGTAGCATAAAATTATATAAATATGTCCCATAATTAAGAAAGTTTTTCTAATGAGAAACTAAATGGCAGCCCTTCATATCAAGTATGAAATTTCTCCATGATTTGGCAAATAAAGCTAAGGAGTGTAGTGCCCAAAGCTCTACATCAAGTTACAGAGTTGTCTCTCTTGTTGGAGAGAAATAGCAATTGGCTGGAGGTATGATAGACTGTGCCCCACCACAAGTCCGTGAATTGAAGTCCCAAAGGTTCTAGTCAGGGAAATGTTCTCAGTCTTAGACTTTGAGAAACTTTAACTCCAAGTTGGGTAAGGTGCCGGGAGGTGACAGGATTCCCTTGACTTCAAATCTAATCCCTTAGAAACAGAGTGTCAGCAGAAAAATTTCCATTCACTCCACACAAGTGTCCCAAAGGGAAATGAGGTGCTCAGAGCAGGGAGTAACACGGGGAAAGTATCTAATGAGCAGATGAAGGGAGAGGTAAATATCTCTCTATGCGGCAGACTCTCAACACGGGCATTTTGGGACAGACAGAACATACTTGTTTGTTCAGGGACCTGACTCTGGTCCAGAGACCAATGTTTGACTTCTTCCTGCTCTTTTGTCTGAGGACAGAGCTTCAGTCTCCAACATTATCCATCCAGGGGGGATTCAGACTTCTACAGGAGCCCTTCCTTTCAGAGATGCTGTCCACGTGAGTGTCAGAGTGCAGGAGATGGTGCGGATGGTTCTCTTCCAAAGAGAATGGATCTTAGAATTTCTACTGATAATAACCTGAGAGACTATCCAGGCTAGCTCAGAGCTCAGAGATTACTGTATCTGCTTGCTAGGTGAACTAGTGACCATAAAATTAACTTTGTATATTGAATTCAAGTATTTTTTCTAAAATCAATGCTACTTGGCATAGAATTCCCTTATATAAGTATACATGATATAGGGAAATGTGTGAAAATGTACTAATTTTATGTGGTCATTCAGTCATATTGTGTCTCCTCCCCTTATTTCTTTTTTTAATATACTTTATTGACTATGCTATTACAGTTGTCCCATTTTCCTCCCTTTATTTCCCTCTGCCCTGCCCCCCACCCACATCCCCCCCCCTTTAGCTCATGACCATGGGTCATACGTATAAGTTCTTTGGCTTCTACATTTCCCATACTATTCTTAACCTCCCCTTGTCTATTTTCTACCTACCATTTATGCTGCTTATTCTCTGTACCTTTTCCCCACCTCTCTCCCTCCCATAACCCCACTGATAATCCTCCATGTAATCTCCATTTCTGTGATTCTGTTCCTCTTCTAGTTGCTTGCTCAGTTTGTATTCATTTTTTGTTTTTAGGTTTGGTTGTTAATAGCTGTGAGTTTGTTGTCATCATACTGTTCTTATTTTATATCTTCTTTTTCTTAGATAAGTTTCTTTAACTTTTCATATGATAAGGTGATGATGAACTCCTTTAACTTGACCTCATCTGGGAAGCACTTTATCTGCCCTTCTATTATAAATGATAGCTTTTCTGGGTAAATTAAACTTGGATGTAGGTCCTTTCCTTTCAGGACTTCAAATACTTCTTTCCAACCCCTTCTTGCCTGCAAGATTTCTTTTAAGAAATCACCTGATAGTCTGATGGGAACTTCTTCATAAGTGACTGCCTCCTTTTCTCTTAGTGCTTTTAAGATTCTCTCCTTCTCTTTAATCATGGCTAATGTAACTATGACATGCCTAGTTGTGTTCCTCCTTGGGTCCAAATCTTTGGGACTCTCTGAGCTTCCTGGACTTTCTGGAAGTCTATTTTCTTTGTCATATTGGGGAAGTTCTCCTTCATTATTTGTTCAAATAAATTTTGGATTTCTCAGTTCCTCTTCTCCTTCTGGCACCCCTATGATTCAGATGTTGGAACGTTTAAAGTCATCCTAGAGGTTCCTAAGCCTCTCCTCATTTTTTTTGAATTCTTCTTTCTTCATTCTGTCCTGGTTGAATGTTTCCTTCTTCTTTCTGCTCCAAACCATTCATTTGAGTCCTGGTTTTCTTCCCTTCACTGTTGGTTCCCTGTAGATTTTTCTTTATTTCACATAATGCAACCTTCATTGCTGCCTGGGTCTTTTTTATGTGGTGGAAGTACCCAGTGAGTTCCTGGAGCATCTTGATAACCAATATTTTGAACTGTGCATCTGATAGGTTAGCTATCTCTTTGTCACTTAGCCATAGTTTTTCTGGAGCTATCAACTGTTCTTTCATCGGACCATTTTTTTTTGTCTCAGTGTACCTGTTATGTAGTAAGGGGTGGAGCCTTATGTGTTCACCAGGGCAGAGCAATCCTCATTCCTGCGTTCTGATACTGTATGTGGGAGAGGGGTCTGAGACGGAACAATGGCATTTGCTCAGCTCTCTGCCAGTTTTTAGTCACTTCCCCCACTACCCACAAGCAAATAGGACCCTTCTGGTGCTGATTTCCGGGTGGGTGGGTTTTTGTACAATATAGGACCCTATGAGTCTCTCCAACAAACTCTCATATGAGGCTGGGAGTTTCTCCCACTGCTGCCTCAACCCCCACAGGTTCTTACAGTCAGCGGTTTTGAGGTTTTCTGTCTCCATGCTGCATTCCTGGGCTGTGTGGTCTATCTCACTCCCTAGTTGTTCCTCCCAGTTTAGCTGCATGTGAATGTGGGACCACCCAGTCTGCCAGCTGCCACCTCATCCAGTCTGTCAGCTACTGCCCTGCCACAAGTCCTCTTCACCCGGCTGCCCATCTTCACCCCTCCTACCAGTCTGGATAAATATTCCTTCTCTAACTCTTTGTTTGTCAGACTTTCATACAGTTGGATTTTCTGTCAGCTCTGGTGGTTCTTTTATTTTTTAATTTGTTGTTGTCTTTGTTTTGGCTGTGCAAAGAGGCACAGTGTGTCTACCTACAGCTCCATCTTGGCTCTCCTCTTCTTACTTCTTTTTTTAAAGATTTATTTATTTTTTAAAGAGGGGAAGGGAGATAGAAAGAGAGAGAGAAACATCAATGTGTGGTTGCCTCTCACGTGGCCCCCACTATGGACCTGGCCCACAACCCAGGCATGTGCCCTGACTGGGAATCAAACCTGCAACCCTTGGCTCACAGTCCTCATTCAATTAACTGAGCTGTACCAACCAGGGCTCCTTACTTCTTAAAATAAAAATTCTCCATCTTCTTTCACCTTGACAAAGAAATTATTTTCCATTCAATTAATTATAAGTTGATGTGATTAGATTATTGTCTTTTATAAATTTGTCTTTTGAAATCAGTTTTACAATTTTATTCCATTTCATTAATACCATTATTAGAATCCTTCCTTTTTTATACTATGAATATTCCATACTTTAACAGTTTTTTATGTAAGAGCACATATTTACAATACCATGTGAGTGATCAAAATCCTTGAATGTCCTGCTCATTTGATCTCACATCATACAAAGGACGCCCCACACCATGGAGGGAAAGTGTGCTATGACATTATATCCTGAGGGAGAAATATGTGAAGAAAAGGAATCAATAATTGTCCCATAAGCAGGATATATATATAATTTGTTCATGGGGGACTTTGCAAGTTGGCAAGATACAGAACTAGGACTGGTGTGTACCCATTGCATGTGTCACACAAGAGATCAAAACTCAAAGGCAACAACAGCAAAGGAAAGATACCACAAAGATAGTGAGAGAAGGGACAGCCTGATCTGTTGCTGGGCCATATAAACACAAGGGTGATGTAATAACCACAGAAGAAGTGCAGGAATGACGATTAGACCAGAGGTCAGTGGAGCAATAACAGACGGGTCAGCATGTGGTCCCTTGAGTCTGAGGTGACTCAAACACCTGAAGTCTTCTCTCTGCACCTGGCTCTCTGCTGGGCCCTTCACACTTATTTCTTTCCCTCATTAACAGGAACTGGGCTTTTAAACTGTTATTGCAATTTTTAGGATTTTTTAAAGATTTTTATTTATTTATCTTCAGAGGGGAAGGGAAGGAGAGAGGGAGAGAACTATCAATGAATGGTTTCCTCTCATGTGTCCCCTGATAGGAACTGGCCTGTGCAGCCCAGGCATGTGCCCTGACTGGGAATCAAACTGTGATCCCTTGATTCGCAAGCCTGTGCTCAATCCACTGAGCTACACCAGCCAGGGCCTGTTACCGCATTTATTGCATTGAATTCAAGATTCTTTTGACTTGTCCTAAGGGCATGCCTTTTACACTGTGATCCAGCATTTTTGCACACAGGCCCAGAAACACACACACACACACACACACACACACCATACACATGCATGAACAAATGGAACGTTGAAATGATTATGTATGTGCCCTCACTATGTATGACACACGCTAATATTGTCTTTTGTGTTCTCTAGATTCATTCTATTTCATTCTTATGAATTATAGTCTAGTGTATGCTGATCTCAGAATATGGAGAAATGTTCCTCCAGCATGTCCTCCTCACTTAGGTTGATACAGAGCACCTCCTCTCATTCATTCCATCACAGAATACATGTTTATTCAGCTAAACTCCTCTAAGTCTGGTGGGGGGAGGAGGAATTTGAATAACATGCTTCATGCTCCAGGCACTCACTCTCTAGCAAATAACAAAGACATGGAAATAAATAAAAATCGCACCAGTAGTGCTCTAACACCTCAGCTGGGGCTGTGGGAAGTGTCCTTTTCCTGTGCTAATATTAGGTAAAAGAAAGGCTCAGAAAGAGTCCAGTCTCTCTAAAAGGGGAGATGGAGTTTGGAAGATGGAGAGGGAGTGAACAGTTCCAAAGAGACCAGTGGGGAGACTCCAAGCAGAGGAGGATGAGTGAGTGCATCAAGGCCCTGGACCCCAGGCTGAGGTGTCAGGTGCAGCAGAGAGTCAAGCCCAATGTTTAGGAAATCAGTGTGGGTGAGAGCAGGGCCTTATGAGGGAAAACTGGCAGAAAGGTCACAGAGACTTGAGCCATGGAATTTTGGCCTCTGTCTCCACTGAGCAGTCACTAGGGGAGGCATTTAATTCAGAGAGTCCCATGATCTGCATTGAATAACAGGAAGTTCTCTCTGAGCCCATGTGAGCCTTTAGCTAGAGGGGTGCCAGCCAGGTAGATGGGAGGGAGAAACAACAAGGAATGAAAATATGGTTGTGGAATTGGGGTCTGACATGTTGGGAAGCAGTGAAGACATTTGAGATACAGAAGGGAATAAGAAGCTTCATCTCATCCCAGTGGTCACCACTCACCTACCAACAGAAAGGGACTAAACCCAGCTCCTTTCATATAGGGTATTGATTATCAGTAGGCAGACAGATGCCACAATGCCCACTATCAGGTGAGATCATTAACAATTTTTATGTTGTGCATCTGAAACAGTTAATGTCATAAACCAATGTTACCTCATTTTTTAAAAAGGGAGCATATAAAAAAACATGTAGGCTACACCAAAAAATACAATTAAATACAAAATAAAATGGTTCAGATGTCCTGCAAGTTCAAATAGCTGGTTCGTTGTATATGAGTTGAAATCAGCCATGTAATCCAAAAGCTTGGCCTATATCATCATTTAGAAACTGGTCTCCATTTCATCCTTAAGAACCTCCACTATTGTCATTGTATTTGCTGATACTGATTGTGTTTGTTTAATTTGCTTGTTTTTAGCAGGATGTTTGATGTGTATGGCATCTTGACAATGTAAAATATCACTCCTTTCTCTTTCATAAATTGGTTTTTGCTATTTTATCAGCTATTCTGGGCGTGAAGGGGATAGAACTGGGGTTGGAATGCTGCCAGAATCAGGAAGTTTTGCCTCATCTCAGCCATCAAGTACCACCTGAACAATTAGATCTTTCACCTTCGCGTGCACATTTTCCTCTGTTTTTAACCAATTTTTAAATTTTCTTCAAAAAGGACACAAACTGGCCATGTGAATATGGAGTCCCATGATTACTTACCTATTTGAGGTTTAACAACTAGAATTTGGATACTGTTCTTTTTATTGTGGTTCAAATACATTTGCCCCTCTTTTCCCCCTCATTATTCTCTCCAGCCCTAGCCACCTCAACCTCCCACCTTTAATCCTCCCTCCACCATCGTCTTCCTTAAGAATCCTGAAACACCAATTCAAAAGAACCTATGCACCCCAATGTTCATAGCAATGTGACTAAAATAGCCAAGTGCTAAAAACAGCCTATGTGTCCATCGGGAAATGAGTGGATAAAAAAAACTGTGGGTACTATTTCTCTATTCATAAGACTAAAGATACTATCAAGTTCACATCATGACTTGCATCCTTCCTTTTCCGATTACTGTGACAGGGTGAGAAGAGCTTGATGATAACAAGGCCCCAGGAAGTAGTCACCACATGTGTGTGTGCGTGTGGGTGTGTTGTAGGGCAGTTTGACCTGAGCCCATATACTCCAAATTGTGTCCTTTAACAAACAGAAGCCAGAATATTAACCAACCCATGAAAATAAAAGGAGGATCTTTAACTATTTACAAGATTTTTTGAAACAACTTTAATAAAATGCAGGAAACTCTATGTGGTCAAAGGATTCTTCCTGTCTCTGAGTTCCAGCAGCAGCAGGGAGGCCACCTTACTCCCCCTCATTCTCTGACAGCATCTCTTATCTCTCTGCCCTTGCTCCTTCTACTCCCCATGCTGGGTCCTTTCTGAGTCCTGAATGTCTGAAACAAGTGTCATTTCTGGGCCTTTGCGTTGACTCTTTTCCCCACACAACCCCCATTTTCCTCGTGTCTCACACTGTCTTCCTGGAAGTCGGTACTCAGGTGTCATCTTGTATGAAGGGCTTCCTTGAGAGCCCAGTTTTTGAAAAGAACCCATCCACTCTCTTTTATACCTACTTTCTTTTTCTTCACCTGAAACCATCGAACATCATGTATGATATAAATACATATTATATATTGCTTCACTGTCATTATATTCTAAGGATTTTGTCACTCACCATCCTAAACTTTTACCCTAGAATTTGAAATATCAATAAATATTCCTCAAGTGCATGAAAGTACTTCTCATTAAAACTGTGTAACCATGACAATATTGGCGAAGGGACTGAAGAGGACAGAAATTCCTAATCAGAGATGTCATGGAAGGGAACGCCATAAATGGCATGATACACACAAAAAATAGATATTATTTTACTGCAAAATACCGTTGTAGCAATTAAACTATGCTAGTAAAATTTTCATTTGTATAAAAACTAATCATGCCAATTTTTGTCACTAGCCGCCTCCACCAATGGTACAAGGCAATAATACCCCAATATCAGAATATCTTCTCTTGGGACTGTCAGAAGAACCAGAACTACAGCCCATCCTATTTGGACTATTCCTCTCCATGTACCTGATCATTGTGTTCGGAAACATGCTCATCATCCTGGCTATCAGCTCAGACCCCCACTTTCACACCCCCATGTACTTCTTCCTCTTCAACCTGTCCTTGGCTGACATCTGTTTCACCTCCACCACCATCCCAAAGATGCTGGTGAACATACAGACAGAGAGCAAAACCATCACCTATGCAGGATGCCTCACCAAGATATATTTTTCCCTACTCTTTGCATTGTTGAACAACTTCCTCCTGACTGTGATGGACTACGATCGGTTTGTGGCCATCTGTCACCCCCTGCACTACATGGTCATTATGAACCTACAGCTCTGTGGACTGCTGGTTCTGGTGTCCTGGATCATAAGTGCCCTGAATTCCCTGTTACAATGCTTGATGGTGTTGAGGCTCTTTCCCTCCAGGCTTGGAATTCCCCCACTTTTTCTGTGAGCTCAGTCAGGTGACCCAACTTGCCTGTTCTAACAATTTTTTAAATGGCATTGTGATTTATTTTGTAACTATGCTACTAGGTGGTGATCCCCTGCCTGGGATCCTTTACTCTTACTCTAAGATAGTGTGCTCCACACAAGCAATCCCATCATCTCAGGGGAAGTATAAAGCGTTTTCCACCTGTGCATCTCACCTCTCAGTTGTCTCCTTATTTTATGGTACCAGCCTAGGAATTTATCTCAGCTCTGCTGGTACCCACAGCTCAGAGTCAAATGCAGGCGCCTCAGTGATGTACACTGTGGTCACACCCATGCTGAACCCCTTCATCTACGGTCTCAGGAACAAAGATATAAAGAGAGCTCTGAAAAGATTCTTTGTCATGGTAGTTACAAAAGGGACAATCATTCTGAGGGCAAAAAAGTATCCTTGCTTTCTTGGCCCCAAATCTCAAAATCATAAATTGTGATTCTTTAATCAGATTTTGGCTTTTGAACTTGCTGCTTTTATTCCTTTGTTTGTTTCAACATCTCTATACAGTTTAAGCCACCATTTTATTATGCTTTCTACTTTGTCTATTATATAGACAGTTTTTCCCTTTGTCCATTTTCTGAAAATCAAAAAGTTTTTTCCAACCCTGATCAGATATATTCAGAAGTATTTGTTTACTTCTGTGGCAACATTGATGTCTTTAGAATAATTTCTTCTCAAATGACATACAGGGCTGGCAGAAGTAAGGCTTGCTTGATTGTGGTTGGTAAGGTATGTGAATGCCTTGTACAAGATGGACAGCAATTTCAACATTTCACCTAAAATGTCATATGGTGTATTTGACTGTGATACTGCTCTGTTACAAAATTACATGCTTATGATTTTGTCAGAAAAAAGGGGTGTTAGTGGTGCCAGACCATGTATATCATTATAAGTAGTTACTTCTTTTCTTGTAGATAGAATAGTAATAAGTGGTATGACTCATATGGAAAAACTTCACTTGGCTACTAGGTTTTTTAGATAATTTCATTCCATGAAAATCTGGAACCTACATTTTTATCGTATGTCCCTCATTCTTTGTACATCAGTACTTTCGTGGCTCTTCCTGAGGATGTAGACTTCATCATTGTGCCCTGTAACTCTTGGCCTGCTCACAGTGATGCAGTAGGATAGGAAGGCCTGGGAACTGGCCTTGGGCCCTTCTACTAGTTGCTCAGACCACACTCAGTGTTGTGGCTGGATGGGCATTTATGGTTCTTATTGTAATTCCAAACACCGTCATGAAAACTATCAGAACATAATGTTTATTATACACAAGTCAAGCACATTTGAAAACCACAGAATAGGGTGTGTGTGTTTGCCTGTGTGTCTACCTCTCTGTGTGTGAGAGAGAGAGAGAGAGAGAGAGAGAGAGAGAGAGATAGAGAATGGACTTGGACTTAAGGGCTCTACCTTTATTCGGTTCCAAGAGCAGGATGAGTAGGGCTTTGCAGAGTCTCTATTGGCAAATTCAAAACATAAGAGTGGAAATTAGGGTTAGGAAATAAAAAGCAGCAGCATCCAGGTGGACAGTTATTTAGGTTACTCAGGGTTTCTAAAAGGGGAAGTTTATAACATGATAATTCTTGTATAAAAATTACAAAAGTTCTGTATATATTCCAGTGTGTAATTCTAAATAAACTTTGTCCCTGGGTAGATCCACGGTATAACCTACTTCCTTTGATCTTATTGAAAATGCTCCTAATTAAAAATGGAAGTGCATATCTTTTGAGTTCCAAAACAAAATAAATACATTAAATTCAAAATGAAAAGCAAACTCGGGGGATGGTTTAAAGCATCACCAGTGCTTATGCAGCAGCTGTGTTGTGCATCTGGCACTGTGATGACCTGAGATGAATGGCTTTCAAACAAAGCCTCAGTCAGGTCCTTAAGCCACAAACATGCTACTATGTTTACACCTAATTTCCAGGTTTTATTGTCTCTTCAGCTGCAGGACCAGAATACCAACCACAGTTACTGGCAAACTTGATTTTCGAATATACATCTCCCAGTGGAGTCTATTTGGAAACTTTTCTGGGAAGCTCAGAAACAGAAAGAAAAAATGAAGTATAAATGAAAATCTGAAATAAAGATGGGGTAAGGCACAGACAGCAGGAAGGACATTGTAAGACAAAAAGAAGAGCAGATGTTCAGTAATGAGAAATTTGCCCTGCCCTATGAAAAAAAGATCATAAAAAGTTATCTCTGACAATAACCGATTCTGAGAAAGACACCAAATTTAAATTCTTTAATGGAGAAGTATAAGTTTTTCTTGGACCACTAGGGTATCAATTACATCCAGCTAAAAAGTAATCCACAGACATGGCTTGGGGTAACTCATTCTGAACAGTTACAGTAGTGGCCCAGTGTCATTCTTCTGCATGTAGCTGTCCAGTTTCCTCAACAGCATTTATTGAATAGGCTATTATTTCCCCATTGTATATTCATGTCTTCTTTCCCTGGATTAATGACCTTATGTGTGTGGATTTATTTCTGGGTCCTCTGTTCTCTTCCATTGATCTCTCTGTCTGTTTCTATGCCTGTACTGCTTAAATTACTATAGCTATGTAATATAGTTTGCAATCAGGGAATTTGTTACCTCCAGCCCTGTTTTACTTTCTTGAGGTTGCTTTGGCTATTGAAGGTGTTATGTGGTTCCATGCAAATTTTAAGATTGTTTGTTTTATTTCTGTGGAAAAAAAAAGGACATTGGAATTTGATAGAGATTGAATTAAAGCTGTTGATCATTTGGGGTGTGTTTTAAAACAAAATTTAACCTAATAGTTCTGAAGAATGAATTGGCTTTGTTAAGTAATTTATTCTTGGAGTCATGGATCAGGCAGGATCCTATGTAGGAACCAAGAGGGACCTCCAAGGGGATGTACAGAATAGACATTTTTTGTAGGAAAAAGAGGGGGCCAGAAAGGTATTAACAACAAAAAATAAAGAATTATTTTAGGACCATTATATCTTTTCTTTGGGGAAAAGGGGAAGAATTTTTATCTTACAGATTTTGTCTTCTTTCTATGGTGTCAAGGGCCCACGTGACAGATTTAATTACCGGCACTGGACCAGAAAATTCCAGAGTGGTTGATTAAAATTAAGCTTCTGGGGAATTAAATATAGATTTGTCATAATGGCTTTTAACTCCAGCAATGTCATTTTGAGCCTGTGGTTTTCCCTTTAATGATAGTAGGGACATTTTAACAATATTAATTTTTCCAGTCCATACGCACAGAATAACTTTCTTTTTGTGTGTGCCCTTTTCAATATATTTCAGCAATGTTTTATAATTTATGTCTAGATATTTTATTCTTTTTGGTGCAATGGGAAATGGAATTGTTTTCTTAATTTCAGTTTATTATTTAGTGTATATACACAATAGATTTTTGTATACTGATCTTATATTCTACATCCTCACTGAATTTATTCATTAGTCTAACAGATTTTAAAAAATAATTTATGCTAGATAAAACTCACAAGCCTCCCCTTCCCAACAAGACACTTATCTTCAATCCATTCTTTCGTAAAGGTGGCAAGCTGAGACAAAGAGCACGGTTAACACTATACATAGCCTAAGATTGTCTATTTCTTCTCTACCGAATATGACTGTAAATAACATAAAATACTCTTCTGCTATCAAAAAAAATTTTTGCCTCCACCTCCAACTGATCATACACACACAATAGAGAAAGAAGTAGATGGAAGCAAATAACACCGAGATACCTGCAGGACACTGCACCACTGAATTTCACAGGTACCTACCACAGAAGTTCATACCATAAACCCAGGGAACCAGAACACATCAATTTAAGAAGCGGAGGACAACAAGAAGAGTATCACAAACAATGAGAAGACAAAAAAAACAATACCCAAATGAAAGAAAAGGAGGAAGTCTCAGAAAGAATGTTAGATGAAATAGAGGCAAGTCAACTATCAGATATTGAATTCAAAACACTGGTTATCAGGAAATCCAAAGAGCTTACAATGAGATACCAGGAGCTACAGGGGAGCTACAATGAACTCTCCGCAAACTATATCAACATGGAAAAGAAAATAGAAACCATCAGCAAAGGCCAAGAGGAAATGAAGAATACAATTTCTGAACTGAAAAACACAGTAGAAGGTATGAAAAGTAGGATCCATGAGGCAGAAGACCACATCAGTGAGCTAGAGGACAGGGTAGAAAGATCTCCCAGATGGAGCAAGTAATGGAAAAGAGAATCAGAAAGAATGAGGAGGGTTTAAGAGAAATGCAAGATAATATGAAACATAATAATATCAGAATAATAGGAATACCAGAAGGAGAAGAAGAACAAGGGGTACAAAATCTACCTGAAAGAATAATAACAGAAAATTTTCTTAATTTGATGAGAGATAAAAATCACAGGAATCCAGAAATTGCAGAGAGTTCCAATCAGTTGGAATGCAAAGAGGCCTACTACAAGACATTTCATCATTAAAATGGCAAAACTCCAAGACAAAGAGAGAATTCGAAAGGCAGCAAGGGAGAAAAAGGAAGTTACATACAAGGGAGGCTGAATAAGGTTGGCTACTTACTTCTCAATGGAAACATTCCAAGCAAGAAGAGAACGGCAAAAAATATTCCAAGTAATGAGAAACAGAGGCCTACAACCAAGGCTAATTTACCCAGCAGGCCTCTCAATCAAGATAGAAGGCCAAATAAAGAGCTTCCAAGACAAAAGAAGTCTAAAAGAATATGCCTCCACCAAACCAGTTCTACAAGAATTACTAAAAGGGCTGCTTTAAGGAAAGGAAGAAAAAGAGAGAGACGGAGAGGAACAAAGGTAAATAAATGGCAATGAATAAGTACCTATCAATAATAACAGTAAACAAAAATGGACTGAATGCACCAATTAAAAGTCATAGAATAGCTGAATGGATAAGAAAGCATGAACCACACATATGCTGCCTACAAGAGACCCACTTCAGGACAAAAGACCTACACAGACTAAATGTGAAAGGATGGAAACAAATTTTCCAAGCAAATGAACAAAAAAAAAGCTGGGATGGCAATTCTCATATCAGACAAAATAGACTTCAAAAAAAGGGCCATAGAGAGATCGAAAAGGTCACTTCATATTACTCAAGGGAAGAATCCACCAAGAAGACATTAACATCTAAATATATATGCACCCAACATAGGAGCACCCCAAAATATACAGAAAATCTTAGAAAATTTCAAGAAAGATATTGAGAGCAACACAATTATAGTAGGGGATTTTAATACCCAACTGTCAAAAATTGACAGATCTTCCAAACAAAATATCAACAAAGACATTGCAGCATTAAACGGCACCCTAGATGAAATGGAAATAATAGATATTTATAAAGCCCTTTATCCCAAAGAAGCTAAATACACATTCTTTTCAAATGCACATGGAATATTTTCAAAGATAGACCACATGATAGGACAAAAAAGAGCCTAAAAAATTTCAGGAAAATAGAAATCATACCAAGCATTTTCTCTGATCACAAGGGACTGAAACTGGAAACTAACCCCCCCCACAAAAAAAAATCAAAACCATGGAAACTGAATGGTATACTATTAAACAATCAATGGGTCCAGAATGAAATTAGGGAAGAAATCAAAACGTTTCTCACATCAACACAAAAGTTATGAGACACAGCAAAGGCAGTCCTGAGAGGAAAGTTCATGGCAATACAGGCTTACCTAAAGAAGACAGAAACATTTCTAACAAACAACCTAACCCAACGCCTCCAGTAACTAGAGGAACAGCAACAAAGACAGTCCAGAGCAAGTAGAAGGAAGGAAATAACCAATATCACAGCAGAACTAAATGACATGGAGACTAAAAGCACAATTCTAAGGATCAATGAATCTAGGAGATGGTGTTTGGAAAGATAAACAAAATAGACAAACCTTTATGTAGGCTCATCAAGAAAAAAAGAGAGAGGACCAAAAGAAACACAATCAGAAATGAAAGAGGAGAGATCACACTGATACCACAGAAATAGAAGGGATTGTAAGGAATTACTATGCAGAACTGTATGCCAAGAAATTTGAAAATCTAGGTGAAATTGACAAATTTCGGGAAAAATATAATGTTCCAAAATTCATTGAAAAAGAAGCAGAAAACCTGAACAGACCAATAAGAGCAGATGAAATTGAAGAAGTAAACAAAAAACTCCCATCACACAAAATCCCTGGACCAGACGGTTTCACAGGAGAATTCTACAAAGCTTTTAAGGAAGAGCTAACCCCTATTCTTCACAGACTATTCCAAAAAATGCATAAGGAAGGAAAACTCCCCAACACTTTTTATAAAGCCAGCATCATCCTAATTTCAAAGCCAGATAGAGACACAACAACGAAAGAAAACTTCAGGCCAATATCGCTGATGAACATAGACGCTAAAATCCTCAACAAAATATTAGCAAATCACATCCAACAACACATCAAAAAGATCATACACCACGACCAAGTGGGATTCAACCCAGGGATGCAAGGAGGGTTCGATATTCTTAAATCAGTAAATGTAATACATCAGATAAACAAGAGCAAACACAAAAACTACATAATCATATCAATAGATGCGGAAAAAAGCTTTTGATAAGGTACAACACCCATTTATGATATAGGTTCTTAGAAAAATGGGAATAAAGAGAACATTCCTCAATATAATAAAGGCCATATATGAAAGACCTACAGCCAACATCATACTCAATAGACAAAAACTAAAAGCTTTTCCACTAAGATCAGGAACAAGACAACGTTGCCCACTTTCACTACTTCTATTCAATATAGTATTAGAAGTTCTGGCCACAGCGATCAGACAATAAAGGAAAGTAAAAGGCAACCAAGTTGAAAAGAAGAAAACAAAACTGTCACTGTTTGCAGATGACATGATAGTGTACATGGAAAAGCCTATAGCCTCTACCAAAAAGCTACTCGAACTAATAAATGAATTTGGCAAAACAGCGGGATACAAAGTCAATATCCAGAAATCAAAGGCATTTTTGTATACCAACAATGAAGCAGCAGAAGCAGAAATCAAGAAAAAATCCCATTCGATATAGCAAAAAGAAAAATAAAATATCTGGGAATAAACCTAACCAAGGAGGTTAAAGACCTATACGTAGAAAACTATACAACATTGAAGAAAGAAATCAAGGAAGACACAAACAAATGGAAACATATACCATGCTCATGGATTGGAAGAATTAACATCATCAAAATGTCCATACTACTCAAAGCAATTTATAGATTCAATGCAATATCTTTTAAAGTTCTAATGGCATATTTCACAGACATAGAACAAACGGTTCTTCAAAAATTTATATGGAACCATAAAATACCCCGAATAGCAGCCGCAATTTTGAGAAAGAAGAACAAAGTAGGAGGGATCACAATACCTGATATCAAACTGTATTACAAGGCCACTGTAATCAAAAGAGCCTGGTACTGGCATAAAAATAGGCACATAGACCAATGGAATAGAACAGAGAGCCCAGAAATAAACCCAACTCTCTACAGTCAATTAATATTCGACAAAGGGGGCAATAACATAAAATGGAGTAAAGATAGCCTCTTCAACAAATGGTGTTGGGAGAACTGGACAGCTACATGCAAAAAAAAATGAAACTTGAGCACCAACTTACACCATACACAAAAATAAATTCAAAGTAGATAAAAGACTTAAATATAAGCTGTGAAACCATTAAAGCCCTAGAGGAAAACATTGTCAGGAAAATCTCAGATATTCCACGCAGCAAGATTTTTATTGATACATCCCCTAGAGCAAGGGACATAAATGAAAGAATAAACAAATGGAATCTCACCAAAATTAAAAGCTTCTGTATGGCTAAGGAAAACAGTATCAAGATACAAAGAGAAGCAACTGTTTGGGAAAACATATTCGCCAATGACACCTCCGACAAAGGTTTAATCTCCATAATATACAAAGAATTCACTCGACTCCACTCAGAGAAGATGAGCAACCCGATTAAAAAATGGGCAAAGGACTTGAACAGACACTTCTCCAAGGAGGACATATAGAGGATTTAGAGACACATGAAAAGATGCTCAATATCGCTAGCTATCACAGAGATGCAAATTAAAACCACAATGAGATACCACTTAACACCAGTCAGAATGGCTATCATAAACAAAGAAACAAACAACAAGTGCTGGAGAGGTTGTGGGGGAAAGGGGACCCTAGTTCACTGTTGGTGGCATTGCAGACTGGTACAGCCACTATGGAAAACAGTATGGAATTTTCTAAGAAAACTAAAAATGAACGTGCCTTTTGATCCAGCAATTTCACTATTAGGAGTATATGCTAAGAACCCTGAAACACCAATCCAAAAGAACCTATGCACCCCGATGTTCATAGCAGCACAATTTAAAATAGCCAAGAGTTGGAAGAAACCAAGATGCCGATCAATAAATGACTGGATCAAAAAGCTATGGTACATTTACACAATGGAATTCTATGCTGCAGAAAGGAAGAAGGAGCTCCTACCTTTTGCAACATCATGGATGGAACTGGAGAGCATTATGCTGAGCGAAATAAGCCAGGCAGTGAAGAACAAATACCATATGATATCACCTTTAACAGGAATCTAAACAACAAAACAAACAAGCAAGCAAAATATGACCAATGACACTCAAATACAGAACAGGCTGACAGGGTCCAGAGAGGAGAGGGGAGAGAATCATAGGGGTAAGGGGGAGGGACTCACATGAATAAGTATAAAGGACACATGGACAATAATTAAGGTGGGGGGTGGAAATGGGAGGGAGGTGGGGAGCACTGGTGGTGGGAGCAGGGAATCTAAAACAGAAAACTGTATTTGAATAAGAATTAAATTTTAAAAAAGATTATTGGTATCAACTAAGCCAGGACATCTAAATGGCTCCTTTCAAATATAATTTGCTGTTATTCTAGGACACATAGTACAGTGATTAAGAATGTAGAGACGGGGGAGAGCTAGGGGGGAGGGAAGGAGTGGGGGTAAAAGGCAGAAAACTACTTGAACAACAATTTTTAAAATGTTTAGAAAAAAAAGAATTTAGAGAGAGATTTCAGCCAAGATGGAGGCATATGTAGACACACTGTGCCTCCTTGCACAACCAAAAGGACAACAATGAAATTAAAAATGAAAAACAACCAGAACTGCCAGAAAATCAAACTGTATAGACGTCTGACAACCAAGGAGTTGAAGAAAAAAGATTCACCTGTTCGGTGTAGCTCAGTGGATTGAGCACAGGCTGTGAACTAAAGGATTGCTGGTTTGATTCCCAGTCAGGGTACGTTCCTGAGTTGCAGGCCAGATCTGGAATGGGGGACATGTGAGAGGCAGCCACACTCTGATGTCTCTCTCCCTCTCTTTCTTCTTCCCCTCTCCTCCTCTGAATGAACAGATGAATGAATGAATGAATGAATAAATAAATAAATAAATAAATAAATAAATAAATAAAATATTTGGGGGGAAAAAAGCAACATCCATCCAGACCTGTAGGAGGGGCAGAGAGGCAGAGATGAGCTAAGAGAACTCAAGGAAAGGTGGTGGTCAAAGTGGTGGCTGGCAGACTGGGTGAGATAGCAGATTGTGGACTGGATGGTCCCACATTCACATGCAGATAAACCAGCAGAAACAACAGGGGAGCAATATAGACTGGGCAACCCAGAGTTTCAGTGCAGGAAAATAAAGAATCAAACCTCTGATTGAAAACACCTGTGGGGGTTAAGGCAGCAGTTGGAGAAACTCCCAGCCCCACAGGAGAGTTTGTTGGAGAGACCCACGGTGTCCTAGAATGTACATAAACCCACCCACTTGAGAATCAGCACCAGAAGGGCCCAACTTGATTGTGGGTAGCAGGGGAAGTGACTGAAATCTAGCAGAGAGTGAAGCAAATGCCACTGTTCCCTCTCGGACTCCTCCCCAACATATGGTGTCACAAGGCAGCAATGTGGGTTGCCTCACCCTAGTGAACACCTAAGGCTCTGCCCCTTACTATGTAACAGGTGCACAGAGACAAAAAATAAATGGCCCAAATGAAAGAACAGATCAAAGCTCCAGAAAAAAAACATAACGAAGCGACAAAGAGATAGCCAACCTATCAGATACACAGTTCAAAGTACTGGTAATCAGGATGCTCACAGAATTGGTTGAATTTGGTTACAAATTAGATGAAAAAGTGAAGGCCGTCCTAAGTGAAACAAAGGAAAATGTACAGGGAACCAATAGTGATGGGAAGAAAACTGGAACTCAAATCAATGGTGTGGACCAGAAGGAAGAAGGGAACATTCAACCAGAAAAGAATGAAGAAACAAGAATTCAAAAAAATGAGGAGAGACTTAGGAACCTCCAAGACATCTTTAAATGTTCCAACATCTGAATCATAGGGGTACCAGAAGAAAAAGGAAAAGTAAGAAATTGAAACCTTAGTTGAACAAATAATAAAGGAGAACTTCCCCAATCTGTCAAGGGAAATCGACTTCCGTGAAGTCCAGGAAGCTCAGAGTCCCAACGAAGTTGGACCCAAGGAGGAACACACCAAAGCACATCATAATTACATTAGCCAAGATTAAAGATAAGGAGAGAATCTTAAAAGCAGCAAGAGAAAAGGAGAGAGTTCCCTATAAAGGAGTTCCCATAAGACTGTCAGCTGATTTCTCAAAAGAGACCTTACAGGCAAAAAGGGGCTGCAAAGAAGTATTCCAAGTCATGAAAGGCAAGGACCTACATCCAAGATTACACTATCAAGCCAAGCTATCATTTAGAATGGAAGGGCAGATAAAGTGCTTCCCAAATAAGGTCAAGTTCAAGGAACTCATCATCACCAAGCCCTTATTATATGAAATGTTAAAGGGACTGATCTAAGGAAAAGAAGATAAAAAATATGAACAGTAAAGTGACAACAAACTCACAGTTATTAACAACCAGACCTAAAACGAAAACAAAAACAAACTAAGCAAACAACGAGAACAGGAACAGAATCACATAAATGGAGATCACATGGAAGGTTATCAGTGGGGGAATGAGAGATGGAAAAGAGGGAAAAGGTACAGAGAATGAGTAGCATAAAGGGTTGGTAGGAAATAGACAGGGGAAGGTTAAGAATAATATAGGGAATGTAGAAGCCAAAGAACTCATATGTAGGACCCATGGTTGTGAACTAAACAGGGGGAATGTGGGTAGGAGGGGGTGTGCAGGGCAGAGGAGAGTAAAGGGGTAAATTGGACAATTATAATAGCATAATCAATAAAATATATTTTAAAAATAAAATAAAATAAAAACTTGCTTCACTTATCCCGAAGAAGATGGCGGCAAAGTAGGTCGAAGGATTCTGCTTCCCCCCATGCACCAGAGAAAAACCTGGCTGATCTTTGGAGGAGTGCAGCAGATCGCCAACAGGGACCCAGCATATAGAAAGGTAGGACTACAGAAATTGGAGTGGACACTGAATAACCAGACGGTGAGGAGACAGCTACAGGTCAATAAGGTCCGAGGGAACAGTTCAGAGTTCCCTGGCCCTCCGCCAGGCTGTGGCAGGGCCCCAGTCCCTGGGAGAGAGCCAGTCACCAGCTCCCTCTCTACCCGGCTGGGCGCAGCTTGAAAAATGCCAGGAGAGATCTGTCTGCTTAAAGTGTCAGAGAGAGGAATGGGCATGTGAAAGCAAACCAGAGGGCTTTGATCAACCCTGCAGTCTGTGGTCGCCATATTGGAAGAATTGAGAGTCGTCCTTGCGTTCCCCCATAGCACTGGGAAAGGTTCGCACCCAAGCCTGTGGGACCAGGGAAGCCTGGCTCAGAGCGAGCGGCCGCACCCCAGCGCAGGACTGTGAGTTTTGGGGAAAGTCTGCTCTCAGTGGGGTACTGGGGAGAGGCACTGGTCTGGATCTTGGGAGAGCACTGGTGAGACTGGCTGAGTTCACTGAAAAGGGAGAAAGGCCACAGCAATCACCCCTCAGACTGCTGCAGCTAGTATGACCAGAAAGAACGGTTTGACCAGCTGGAAACCAACAAGGGGGGAGTTGTTTTTTAAAATATTTTTTTATTTTTTAACTTTATTATTGTTTTATCTCTTAATACGTTTACTCTCTCTCTTCTCCTTTCTTGTTTTATTCCTTCTCCCTTTCTTTTCAAACCTACCGCTTTTTCCTCCCATCTGCTATCTTTTTTTTCTTTCTTTTCTCTCCCCTACCCCCCAAGTGAGAAAAAAGACTTGGAACGGTGAAAAGATCAGAGTTGAACTTAAAGAGGGGGCATCCCAACAGTAGAGACAGAGAGACAAAATTCACTTTGCTATAACAGAAAAACTACAAGTTACTGCATATTTGTATTTTTTCATTATTTTTTCATTATTCTTATAGCTTTTGTTTTAATACTATCTTTATATTCCTCCTCTTTCTGTATAGTCTTTTTTACCTTGGCTGGATATATTGTATCACTTGACAGGTTTCCCCTGTCTCCTCAATGATAGTGTATTGCTAATTTGCTGTTCCCTACTTCCCCTTGCCCAGTTAGCACACTATTGAATGTCCAATACTCCATAATCTTGGTATATCATAGATTCTGTCATATGATTGTTGATTTAATATTACTGTAAATAATAGCTCTTACATACTATTGTAAATACTATGCAACACCCCTCCCCAGATCTTAGCCCACTTCATTGTTGCCTGAACTATATGGTAGTGGTTAACTGTATTCTCTCTCACACTACACCTATTTACCATCCTTTATTCTCACCTTACATCAGAATCTGACCTCCCTCAACCTCACTCCTTTCTAAATCCAAATCACAAACCTTCCCTCCCCAACAAGAGCTTTATCTTGTTTCCATCTTTTCTAAAAAGTGGCTAGTTGGGTTGAAAATTATGGTTATCACTGTACATAGTAATGGGATCTACTATCTCTTCTCTACTGGCTGCTACTGTAAGTATCATAGAATACTCTCCTGCTCTCATAAACCAGTTTGCCCTCCCCTCCAACTTATCACAAAAAAAATAGTAGGTAGAAACAGTGAAAACCAGGATACCCAAGAGAAGAGGAAACCCAAAAACAAAGGAACCACCAACAGATAACAAGAGAAGAAGGTGAAAGAGGAAGTAGAAACCACACAAACCTCAACCCAAGACCTATCTGGAAATACAACTGAACTACCCAGGGCAAACAACGGAACAAGAGCAAAAGAGGACCCTCAATACCTTGTACATGCAGAAGAACTAGCTTCAATGCAACCCGCCCTCACCAGCACAACAAATTAAAATGGGTAGTGGACAGAGGGACCATGAGTTCACCGGCTGGTGGGAAGGACCCAGAAAAGAAAAGACCCAGAAACAACAAAAACACAAAGACAAACTCAGAGACAACGTAAAGGACATGCCAAGACCAGTGAGATGGGGAGATCAAGAAGACAACATCACTGAGACTCACAGGTATTATACCACACAAGTTCACACCATAAATACAAGAAGCCAGAACAAATCAATTTAGGGAACTGAAGCTAACAAGAAAAGTCTCACAAACAATGGGAAGACAAAAAAACAATGAAAGAAAAGGAGGAAGCTAGAAAGATTGCTAGATGAAATAGAGGCAAGTCAACTATCAGATATTGAATTCAAAGCACTGATTCTAAGGAAGTTCAAAGAGCTCATAATGAGCTACCAGAAACTACAGGGGAGCTACAATGAACTCACCGCAACTATATCAACATGAAAAAGGAAATAGAAGCTATCAGTAAGGGACAAGAGGAAATGAAGAATACAATTTCCAAATTGAAGAAGACAGTAGAAGGTATGAAAGTAGAATCGATGAAGCAAAAGATCAGATCAGTGAGCTGGAGGACAAAGTAGTAAGAATCTCCCAGACAGAACAAGAAAGGGAAAAGAGGCTGAGAAAGAATGAAGAGGGATTCAGAGAAATGCAAGACAATATAAAACATAATATTATCCAAGTAATAGGAATACCAGAGGAAGAGGAGGAAGAACAAGGGATAAAAAAACCTATTTGAAAAAATAATGAGGGAAAATTTTCCTAATTTGATGAGAGGAAAAGTCACACAAATCCAGGACTCACAGAGAGTCCCAATCAAGAGGAACCCAAAGAGGCCCACTTCAAGACACATCATCATTAAAATGGCAAAATTCCAAGACTAAGAGAGAATCTTAAAGGCAGCAAGGGAGAAAAAGGAAATAACATACAAGGGAGCCCAAATAAGGTTAGGTACTGACTTCTCAATGGAAACGCTCCAAGGAAGAAGAGAATGGAAAGAAATATTCCAAGTAATGAGAACCAGAGGCCTGCAACCCAGGCTACTTTACCCAGCAAGGCTCTCAATCAAGATAGAAGGCCAAATAAAGAGCTTCCAAGGCAAAGAAGTCTAAAAGAATACGCCTCCACCAAACCAGCTCTGCAAGAGATGCTAAACAGACTGCTCTAAGGAAAGGAAGGAAAAGAGAGAGACAGAGAGGAATGCAGGTACAAAAAATGGCAATGAATAAGTACTTATCAATAATAACATTAAATATAAATGGATTAAATTCTCCAATCAAAAAATATAGAATAGCTGAATGGATAAGAAAGAATGACCCACATATATGGTGTCTACAAGAAACCCACCTCAGGACAAAAGACCTACACACACTAAAAGTGAAGGCCTGAAATTTTCCGAACAAACGGGCAAGAAAAAAAGCCAGGGTAGTAATACTCATATCAGACAAAATAGACTTTTTAAAAAGGGCCATAAAGAGAGACCCAGAAGGTCACTTCATAATACTCAAGGGAAGAATCCACCAAGGAGACATTAACATCATAAATATATATGCACCCAACATAGGAGCACCCAAATATATACAGAAAATATTAGAGGATTTCAAGAAAGATATTGACAGCAACACAATTATAGTAGGGGACTTTAACACCCCACTGTCAAAAATGGACAGGTCTTCCAAACAAAATATCAACAAAGATATAGCTGCACGAAACACCCTAGATGAAATGGACTTGACTGATATATATAGAGCCCTTTATCCCAAAAAAGCTAAATACACATTCTTTTCAAATGCACGTGGAACATTTTTACAGATAGACCACATGATAGGGCACAAAACGAGGCTCAAAAATTCCAGAAAATTGAAATCATACCAAGCATTTTCTCTGATCACAAGGGACTGAAACTGGAAATCAACCCCAAAGGAAAGAACCCCAAACACTCAAAATCATGGAGATTGAATGGCATGCTATTAAACAATGAATCAGTCAAGAATGAAATTTGGGAAGAAATTTTAAAAGTTTCTGAAAACAAAAATGAACTCACAACAACCCAAAATCTATGGGACATAGAATAGGTAGTCCGGAAAGAAAAGTTCATAGTGATACAGGCCTACCTAAGAAAAATAGAAACATTTCAAACAACCTAACCCTATGCCTGCAAGAATTTGAGAAACAGCAAAAAAGACAGCCCAGAGCAAGTAAAGGAAGGAAATAACGAAGATCAGAGCAGAATTAAATGACATAGAGACTAAAAGCAAAATTCTAAACACCAATGAATCCAGGAGCTGGTTTTCTGAAAAGATAAACAAAATAGACAAGCTTTTAAATAGGCTCATCAGCAAAAGAAGAGAGAGGACACAAATAAACACAATCGGAAATGAAAGAGGAGAGATTATAACTGATACCGCAGAAACAGAAAGGATTGTAAGAAATTACTGTGCAGAACTGTATGCCAAGAAATTTGAAAACCTAGGTGAAATGGACAAATTTCTAGAAAAATATAATCTTCCAAAATTCAATGAAAAAGAGGCAGAAAACCTGAACAGGCAAATAACAGCAAATGAAATTGAAGCAGTAATCAAAAAACTCCCATCACACAAAAGCCCTGGACCAGATGGTTTCACAGGAGAATTCTAAAAGGCATTTAAGGAATAGCTAACCCCTATTCTTTACAGACTATAAACAAAAAATCCAAAATGATGGGAAACTCCCAAACTCTTTTTATGAAGCGAGCATTATCCTAATTCCAAAACCAGATAGAGACACAACAAAGAAAGAAAACTTCATGACAGTATCGCTGATGAACATATATGCTAAAATCCTCAACAAAATATTGGCAAATTGCATCCAACAATACATTAAAAAGATTATACACCATGACCAAGTCGGATTCATTTAAGGGGTGCAAGGATATTTCAATATTCACAAATCAGTAAATGTAATACATCACATAAAGTAAAGCAAAGACAAAAACCACATGATCATATCAATAGATGCAGAAAAAGCTTTTGATAAGATACAACACCCATTTATGATAAAAACACTCAGCAAAGTGGAAATAGAGAGAGCATTCCTCCACATAATAAAGGCCATATATCAGAGACCTAAAGCCAACATCATACTCAATGGGCAAAAACTAAAATCTTTTTTGCTAGGATCAAGAACAACACAAGGTTGTCCACTTTCACCACCTCTATTCAATATAGTATTGGAAGTTTTAGACACAACAATCAGACAAGAAAAGAAAAAAAAGGCATCCAAATCAGAAAGGAGGAAACAAAACTGTCACTGTTTGCAGGTGACATGATAGTGTACATGGAAAATCCCATAGCTTCTACCAAAAAAACTGCTCTACCTAATAAATGTATTTGACAAAACAGCAGGATACAAAGTCAATATCCAGAAATTAAAGGCATTTTATACACTAACAATGAAACAGCAGAAGCAGATATCAAGAAAAATATCCCATTTGATATAGCAACAAGGAGGGGAGTCTAAAAGATGGCGGCAGAGTAGGACAAAGGATTTCGCTTCCCTTCATACACCGGAGAAAAACCAGGCTGCTCTGCAGAGGAGCACAGTGAACACCCAACAAGGACCCAGCATATGGGACGGCAGGACCCCAGAAAGTATAGCGGACACTGAATGACCAGAGGTTGAGGAGAGGAGACGGACCTCAGATCAACAAGGTATGAGGGAACAGCGCAGAGGCTTCAGGCCCTTCGCCGGGCAGCGCCAGGGCCCTGGCAGGGCCGCCTTGATATCTGAGAGCCGAGGGAGGGCAACAACGACAACCCTATGAGAGAACTAGTCACCGGCATCCTCTCTAACCAGCAGGGTGCAGATTGGAAAACACCAGGAGACATTGGTCTGCCTGTAGTGGCAGAGAGAGGAGTGGGCATTGGGAAGCAAACTGGAGAGCTCTGATAACCCGTGGAGTCAGGCTGTGGTTGCCAGTTTGGGGACCTGAGGGACACTGGTATTACCAGTAGCCTGAGCCAGAGCTCCCACAGTCTCGGGGAGCTGCGCGCTACCGACAGGGCCCCTGGAAGAGCACCAGTCACCAGCTCCCTCCCTACCCAGCCAGGCGCAGACTGAGAAGCACCGGGAGTCCAGTGTGGTTACCAACTTGGAGGTCTGGGAGTCCCGTGCATTCCTGGTGGTGCGCATTCCCAGTGGTGCGCATTCTCGATAGCGGGGGACTCCAGCTGGGGACTCTAGCCAGTGCTCACACAGCCTCGGGGAGCTGCGGGCTGCTGCCAGGGCCCCTGGAAGAGCACCAGTCACCAGCTCCATCCCTACCCAGCTGGGCTCAGACTGAGAAGCCCCAGGAGTCAGGCTGTGGCTGCCGGCTTGGAAGAATTGTGAGTTGCCCAGTGTGTGCAGCCACAGCACTGGGAAAGGTCCAAGCCCAAGCCTGCAAGACCAGGAAACCCTGGCTGGGAGTGCGTGCTGGGAAGCCTGGGGAAAAACCTGCTCTCAGCAGGGCACGGGAGAGCAGCGCCACTCTGGATCTTGGGAGGGCACTGGCAAGACCAGCTAAGTTCACCGAGATGAGAGAAAGGCCGCACTAATAGCCCCTCAGGCTGCTGCAGCTAGTGAGACCAGAAGAAAAGGTTTGACCAGCTAGAAACCAACAAGAGGAGTAGGTGGAAGTGGAGAACACCAAGATACCTGCAGAAGACTGCACCACTGAATCTCACAGGCATCTTATCACAGAAGTTCACACCATAAACCCAGGAACCGAGAACAGATCACTTTAAGAAGCTGAAGCCAACAAGAAGAGCAACACAAACAATGGGAAGACAAAGAAACAATACCCAAATGAAAGAAAAGGAGGAAGTCTCAGAAAGAACGTTAGATGAAATAGAGGCAAGCCAACTATCAGATATTGAATTCAAATCACTGATTATCAGGAAATTCAAAGAGCTTACAACAAGCTACCAGAAACTACAGGAGAGCTACAATGAACTCTCTGCAAACTACACCAACATGAAAAAGGAAATAGAAACCATTAGTAAAGGCCAAGAGGAAATGAAGAATACAATTTCTGAACTGAAGAACACAGTAGAAGGTATGAAGAATAGAATCAATATGGCGGAAGATCGCATAAGTGAGATAGAAGACAGGATAGAAAGAATCTCCCAGACAGACCAAATAATGGAAAAGAGAATCAGAAAAAATGAGGAGAATTTAAGAGAAATACAAGACAACATGAAACGTAATAATATCCGAATAATAGGAATACCAGAAGTAGAGGAAGAAGAACAAGGGATAGAAAACCTACTTGAAAGAGTAATAACGGAAAATTTTCCTAAGTTGAGGACAGAGAAAATCACACGGATTCAGGAATCGCAGAGAGTCCCAATCAGGTGGAACCCAAAGAGGCCTACTGCAAGACACATCATCCTTAAAATGGCAAACCTCCAAGACAAAGAGAAAATCCTAAAGGCACCAAGGGAGAAAAAGGAAGTAACATACAAGGGGGTCCCAATAAGGTTGGCTANACTTCTTTCTCTCCAACCTGTCCTTGGTAGACATCTGTTTCACCTCTACCACCATCCCAAAGATGCTGCTGAATATCCAGACACAGAGCAAAGCCATCACCTATGCAGGATGCATCACCCAGATGTATTTTTTTATACTACTTGGAGGTTGGGACCACTTCCTTCTGACTGTGATGGCCTATGACCGATATGTGGCCATCTGCCACCCCCTGCACTACACAGTCATCATGAACCCCCGGCTTTGTGGACTGCTGGTTTTCGAGTCCTGGATCGTGAGTGCCCTGAATTCCCTGCTACATAGTTTAATGTTATTGCGACTATCCTTCAGGGCAGACTTGGAAATCCCCCACTTTTTCTGTGAAGTCAAGCAGATGATTCAACTTGCCTGTTCTGACACCTTTCTTAATGACATGGTGATGTATTTGGCCACTGGGATTCTGGGTGTTGGTCCCCTGGCTGGGATCCTTTACTCTTATTCTAAAATCATGTCCTCCATACAAACAATCCCATCAGCTCAGGGGAAGTGTAAAGCATTTTCCACCTGTGCATCTCACCTCTCAGTTGTCTCCTTATTTTATGGTGCAGTCCTAGGCGTGGACTTCAGCTCTGCTGGTACTCACAGCTCACAGTCAATTGCAGTCACCTCGGTGCTGTACACTGTGGTCACACCCATGCTCAACCCCTTCATCTACAGTCTCAGGAACAAAGACATAAAGGGGGCTCTGAAAAGAGTTGGGGGATGGCAGGTAAATGAGGGACAATTGTTCTGAGGCTCAAAATGTGACCTTGATTACAAGCTCAATGTCTCAGAACCAGAAGCTATGACTGATCCCATGGGATGGACTGGTTTCTTCTCTTTATTTCCTGGCATGTCCATTTCCTTGTATTCATGTTCTCTAACAATTTAGGTAACTAACTGGCTAAGCTTCTCTAAAATAGGTAGACAGTTTTCCCTTTGACCATTAATATTCTGAAAGTCTTTCTCAACCTTGGATAAGAGATATTTGGAAATTTCCATATCTCTTATGGAAAAACTTGGACTTCTCTAAAATAATTTCTTCTCAAATGATATATATCATGCCAAGAAATTTTTCCCTGGTTTATCTGAAAGTATAATCAGAGTTGTATTACTCAGATGGACAAAACTACACTTGGTGTCTAAGGACATTCATTTTATTGTTCAGGAAAATATGAAAGCAGTTTTCACTTGCATCTGTCATTGATTTTTACATCACTAACTTAAGTACTCCTCATAACAATGTAGACTTTAAACACTGTTCCATTTAAGTCTCAGCCTATTGAAATTGCAGGTATTCGCACTAAATGCTTGGCACATTTTGTAACACCAAAATGAGCCAACATTTGGCTGGATCAAGCCTGTCAGTTTTTATGATTGCATGACAATTCTCGACCAAACATCAGAGAACCTGGTAAAAGATTACTCAGGGTTTGAAGGGTACAAGGTATGCCTAAGGTCCACACATGAGGTGATGAGAGAGAAGGGGAAGAAGAGAAAGAGAGAGAGAAGACATAACTGTGTGCTCTGTATTTATTCAGGTCTGAGGGCAGGATGGATAGAGTTTCAACACTTCACTCTTTACTGGTGAATTTAAACCTTAAGAGCAGGTGTTAGGGTGTGAAAAGTGAACAGTGGGTCACTGCCGAGGTCAGTTATCTAAGTTCTCCATGGCTTTCTGTAAGGGGGCTTTCACAGGGGAGTGGACCAGGATGCTTAGCCAGCAGCTGTATCAGAAAGCTGGCCACATGTTTCTTCAACATGGTTATCTTTGAAGTGGAAGCCTTGGAAATCAAAAGTTTTGTGTCAGACACTTACACTACACACATGCCACTCTACTTCATAGCTGCTCTCCTGCTTTTATTGTCTTAATCAGCTCAGTGTTCCAATGCCCACTGGATGCACTGACAGAAATTGACCATCACATACATACCTACAGTGAAATCTACATGGACAGAAAGATTTGATTCATTAACCTAATATGGCCTGAGTGTCAGAGATGACCTGAAATATGATGACACAAAGTTGTTAATCACTAAATTTCTTGCTGTGCAAAGTATTGCTTTTCCTTGCTGTACTCGTGGAAGATTGATGCCCATGTGTAAGGGGATTTCTGCTTTGGGGTAAGTTGTTGGTTACTATATTTTACCTCTTTAATGAATTCTGTTTTTTCTCTGCTTGAAATTTCCAGTGCTGCCTACATTATGACTCTAAGCAAAATATTTCTTCTTTTCTAAATTTTTCCTTAACCACTAAAGGAACAATAAATGTAAAGTTTCCAGATTATCTATTGTATATCTCTCTCATGCTCAGGAATCTCTTCTCATAATTAAAAATGACTCATAAGAGAGGCTGAAGTCTTGCCTTGTCATGTGATTCAGGATCACCAGGTTTTCTACACAAATGTGCATGAGCTTGCAACCTCTTGGAGAACCCTAAAAGAAAACCTGAACACAGTCACCTGTGAGTACAGTTATTTGTAATGAATTTGAATAACAAAATAATCATGAAGGCTGTCCCAAATAACAGAACATATGTAAAATATAAAAAACACAATTATTGGAAGCAATCTAGCTGCCCATCAGTAAGTGACTGTATCCAAAAACTATAGTACATTTACACAATGGAATTCTATGCAGCACAAATAAAGAAGGAGCTACCACCATTTGCAACATCATGGATGGAACTGGAAAGCACTATACTAAGTGAAATAAGCCAGGTAGTGAAAGACAAATACCATATGCTTTCACCTTTAAAAGGAACCTAAACAACAAACAAACAAAATATAACCAAAGACACTGAAATAGAGAATTGGCTGACAGTGACGAGAGGGGAAAAGGGAGGGAATTTCAGGGGAAGAGGGGAAGGGTCTACAGGAACAAGTATAAAGGACACATGGACCAAAACTAGTTGGGGGAGGGGAACCTGGCTGGTGTAGCTCAGTGGATTGAGCGAAACAACCATGGTTCATTCCCAGTTGGGTCACATGTCTGGGTTGCAGGCCCGTTCCCAGCAGGGGATGCACGAGAGGCAACCATACATTGATGTTTCTCTCCCTCTCTCATTCCCTTCCCCTCTAAAGATAAATAAATAAATCCCTTCCCCTCTAAAGATAAATAAGTAAAACCTTTTAAAAAAACCTGGGGGGGTGAAAATGGTGGGGAGGTGGGGAGGGCTGGGGAAGGGAGTTTTCTGGGATGGGAGTAAAAGACAGAAAACTGCACTTGAAGAACAATTAAATTTTTTAAAAAACACCTAAAACAAAAACAAATTTAGCGAACAACTAGAACAGAAAGAGAACCACAGAAATGGAGATCACATGGAGGGTTAGCAACAGGGGATTGGGAGGAGGGGTGCGGGGGAGGGAAGCACAGAGAATAAGTAGCATAGACGGTAGGCAGAAAATAGACAGGGGGAGGATAAGAATAGTATTGGAAATGTAGAAGCTAAAGAACTTATAAATAAGACACATGGACATGAACTAAAGTGGGGGAATGTGGGTGGGAGAGTGTGTGCAGGGTGGGGGGAGTCAAGCGGGGGAAATGGGACAACTGTAATAGCATAATCAATAAAATATATTTAAAAAATAAATAAAAAACACATAAAAGGACCACCATCCCAACCACCTCCATATGGGGCACAGTCAAGGGACAAACATAGCAGGCACCAGAGCCCCTGCTGAAGTGAGCCCCTGCACAGCGGAACCTCCATGGTGATTGGAGGTTGGGACTCAGTGGTCACAGCCAGCTGATTGGCCTCAGTAAATCACTTCTGTAGATGTGCTAATAGCAAACACGGCTCTACTATAAGTGAAGGGTGTATGCAGCCCACACAGTGGGCACACTTTGAGTACCCATCTTGAGTGATATGGGAGGCTGTGCCAATGGACCCCTTAAGACACTTACTACATTAGGCCATTCTGCTAAGTCTGGGAGATGTAGCAGCTCTGTTAAATACATAGTAACAAACACAAGGAGGCTGTCAATATGAGGAGACAAGAAATGTGGCCCAAAAGAGAGAACAGAAATAAAACTCCAGAAAATGAGCTAAACAAAATGGACACAAGCAATCTACCAGGTGCACAGTTCAAACCAGTAGTTATAAAGATGCTCAGTGAATTTAATGAGGATGCCAGCAGCATAAAAAACACCCAGTCATAAATAAAGAATGCACTAATTGAAATAATGGTTTACAGAAAATGAACAGTGGAGTGGCTGCAGCTGAGAATCAAATCAGCAATTTGAAATATAAGGAAAAAATACACCAAATCAGAACAGCAAGAAGAAAAAAGAATCTAAAAAAAATGAGAACAGGTTAAGGAGCCTCTAGGACAAGTTCAAGCAGACAAACATTGTCATCAGGGGGGTGCTGTAAGAAGAAGAGAGAGAGTAAGAAAGTGAAAACTTATTTTAAAAAATAACAAAGAAAATTTGTCTATGTTGATGTAGGAAATAGATGTAAAAGTCCAGGATATGTTTCCATTGATTTGAGACAGAGTGAGAGAGAGAGAGGGGGGAAGAGAGAGAGAGAGACAGAGAGACAGAGAGACAGGGAGATGGAGAGAAAAGGGAGAAACAGTTGTGTGAGAGAAAGATTGATCTGTCTCCATGTGCACAACTGAACCAAGAATCAAATTCCATAGACCTGACTCCAACACAGCCACCACAACACTACTAAAAGTGTGGCCTTAACAACAGCACATGCAGCAGCAACACCACCTGGGAACATGTTTGATTCAACAACACCTGGGCCCACTGGGACCTGCATTTGAACTAGACTATAATCTAGGGTGATTTATATGATTTATATCCACCTAGATTATAATCTAGGGTGACTTATATGCACATTGAAGTTGGAGAAGTGCTGGTCTAGACTATGCTTTCTCACCTTCTCATGTTGACAAAGGGGTAGGATAATTATTTGTATTGAGTGTTGTAGGTGCTGAGCAACCTCCCTCCACATGTTGCCAAATATCTCCAGAGGCAAACTCATCTCAGGTAGAGAGTCACTGGGCCACAGTGTGAAAACTGACAGCAACTTGATGGATTCCAATCAAGGTTCATCCCTCACTTAGTTTATAACTTTGAGCAAATGGCTGACCCCTCCCAGCCGCATTTCTGCAAAAGGGAATGGAGTTCACAATAGTAATACGCACAGAATGAACTTTTCAAAAAACTAAGTCAGATGAAGTCTCTAGCTTCAATAACTCAGATTATATGGCATAAAACTGTCAAAGCATATCTCTCATAATTAAGAATATTTTATAATGTGGCATTAAATGACAGCTTTTAATTTATGAAATAAATTCAAAATCCTTAATTATTATGACAAATTTCTCAGGAAGCCTAGCAGGATTCCACAACAGAAGAACACAGCTGTCTTTTTGTTGAAGAAGAAATAGCAAAGCTCTGGAAGAATCGGGACTGTGTCCCCACCACAATTCAGTGTTTTAAGGATCAAAGGGACCTGGTTATGATGGATTCCATAGTGTCAGACTTGGGGAAAAGGGTTAACTCAGTGTTGGAATAAGAAAGTGGGAGGTGGGCCTCTGAGAAGCAGGTGAGATCCAAGACAAGGAGTCATAAACTCTAAAACCACCTGGATTCTGAACCCTAGTGAATTATTGGTTGGAATTCAGACTGGTGCAGCCATGGGGAAAACAGTATAGAATTTCCTCAGAAAACTAAAAATGAACTACTTTTTGATGCCAATCCATAAGGACCTATGCACCCCAATGTTCATAGCAGCACAATTTACAATAGCCAAGAGCTGGAAGCAACCTAAGTACCCATCAGTAAATGAATGGATCAGAAAACTATGGTACACTTACACAATTAAATACTACACAGCAGAAAGAAAGAAGGAGCTCCTATCCTTTGTGACAGCATTAATGGAACTGAAGAGCATTATGTTAAGTGAAATAAGCCAAGTGGTGAAAGACAAATACCATATGATCTCACCTTTAACAGGAACCTAAACAAAAAACAAACAAACAAGCAAAATATAAGCAGAGACTTTCAAATTAAGAACAATCTGACAGTAGCCAGAGGCGGGGTGGGAGGGGATAATGAGAGGGAAGTGGGAAAGGGTATTCAGGAACATCTCTACAGAACACATGGACAAAACCAAGGTGGTATGGAAGCAGGGGAGGGAGGTGGGGGTGGCTGGGGTGGTGGGGAGTGGTGGGGGCAAATTCAGAAAACTGTACTTGAACAACAATAAAATAATTAAATAAAATAAATAAAACCATCTGGATTCTAACATGGTCTTTTGAAATATGAGAATCATTAGGAAAAATTTTTTTCTGCCTATTCCAGAGGTCCAAGGGGAAATCATGTACTTACATATAGGAATAACATGAGAGAAATGTGCCTGATGAGAAGATAATATGGAGACTGCAAATGTATCCCCATGCTGTCCTGCAAGTGTACAGTGCTGGTGAACAGGACATGGTTGTTGCCATGAGTCCTAAGTCTGGCTCAGGAACTGATGCTTCACTCCCTCCTGCTGTCTCCTCCAGGACACAGCTTTAGTCTCATAATCCACCATTCAAGGGACCAATTCTGACTTGCACATGGAGCACTCCTTACAGAAAACTCATCCAGGTGAGTCGGAACACCTGGTAGGACATCAGGAAAGGGTCAGAGGGGCTAGAATCTGAGAACTTTCACCTCAGTTTCTGGGACCCTAATCAGCCTAGCCCCGAGACCTGATATCCCTGTTTGCATTTTTGGTTAAGTAACCAATTTATAATTAATTTACTTAACATGTTAATAAGGATGCATTTGTTTGAAGCTGCACTCCAGGGCCATAGCTGACAATTAGGTGATGGGACTGGGAGTCCAGTAGGAAGATGCTGCACAGTGAGTGGGATGCAGAAAATGGTTGCAGGAAATTGAAAACTCATCTGAGGAGTTTTGCTATTTGGGGAAGAAATGAAGCTTCAGGTGTGGAGAACAGTGCATCGAAGTGAAAATGTTTGTACTAAATTGCGAAGACATGGTGTATTTGAGCCTGTTGTGTATTCACTGAGAAGGTACAGACCAGTGAAGTAACAGTGCCTTCCAGCAGCAGTTAGTGAGACAGACATCGCAGCATCTTCTCTCACGCTGAGTATTCACATGAGAAAATATTTAAGAAGTCTAAAAGAGAGTGGTAAATAGTTTTACCTCATTACTGGTGAGGCTGCATGTTATAGGGTTTCTGCCCTTCTATCTTCTGTGTTAAAACAGTAGAAATTCCTGTCCCACACTCAGTCTTTTCCTGCAGTGGTCATATTTCTATGCTCTGAATGTGAGATTCTGTCATCATCTTCGGGAATACAAATTTAGGACTGACCAGCATCTACCAAAGCGTGTAGCATGCTGAGCAACAAGTTTTGATAATTCAGTGAAGAAAAATGAAGGCCACCCAATGTACTTTACAGCTTAATGACACCAGGGTGTCTCAGGTCACAACATTTACATTTATGCCATGAAGACTTCACTGTCTCAGCTAGTGGGATGGAAATCTTCAATCGTTTCAAAATTTCTTTTCGTCTTTCTTTGGATTTTCAAAGTAAAATGCCTACCCAAGAAAGCTAGTGAATGCAGAAACTTAAACTCAGCCCCTCCATCACATGTCACTGGATGACTGACTCTATTAAACTACCGAGACTGCTGGGAAGTGCTCCCACACCAGTTGTTCTCAGTGAGCACAGAGATGCAGGTACAGTTCTACATGTCAGAGACTGGCTGGAGTCTCACTGGCTAATCTCAAGGTTTCTGCAGGGCTGGGCTCCTCCTAGAGGCTCAGGGGGAAATTTGTTTTCTCAATTCCAGTTTGTATTCGGACCACCTGCATTCTTTGGCTCAAGGTCCTCCCTCCTTTGTCAAAGCCAGCAGTTTTCCAGCTGGCTATTTTTTCCTGTTCTCCCTCTGCACCTAGGGAGCACTGTGCTGACTTTAGTCCCCCTGGATGATCCTGCTTATCTTCTACCTTAAAGTTAGCTGATTAGCAGCCCTATTCCATCTGCCACCCTCATTCTCCCCTTGCTAGAAAAAAAAAATTATTCCAACGTACTTGGAACTAGGGGTGTACATCTTATTCGGCCTGCTAAAAATAGTTTTTCTGAAGTGTATTATTTTGTGCCAGTCAAGCACCCTTATATTAAGGAAACACAGATTATATCATAGCCTCTGGAATGAGTGAACACACTCTCTTCACAACCCATGCAGAGACAATGTTTGGATCACAAGAACTAAAACTACCGCAACTGAGTCTAACACAGAACCACAGTCTTTCTTCCCAGAGAGCAGTCCACAGACCAGCACCTGCAGTGTCAATGCCACCTGGGCACGTGTCAGAAACACAGCTTCTCTGAGCCTGAAGGACTTGCTGAATCAGATTCTGCATTGAGCTAGAATCCTGGGGACTTAATGAGCCCATTGAAACTGGAGAAGTACTAGGCTAAACTAGTTTCTGTCACTTTTTGCCCCTGACCTGTGAAGAATAAGAATTGGGGGTTTTGTATTTGTGTTTGTATATGAATTGTGGGTGCTCAGTGGTAGTCCTTAAGGCCCTGCCAGATACCCAAGGGAAAAAATCATTTCTGGTTGAGATACACTGCCTAAAAGCAACCTGAAATAATTAAAACCAAGGCCCACCACATACTGTACTATTATCTTTGAGGAAATCTCTAAAGCCCTTCAGTTCCTCCTTAAGGCCCTGGGGCTGGCCATTCCCCATGCTGGGCACACACTTGCCCACATAAGCTTGATCTCCCTCCCTTTCTCCCTTGAATTCTGTGGTCAAATGTCACCTTGTTGGCAGGTCTTGCCTAAATACCCATGAAAAACAGAATGGCCTAATCACTTTTTCCTTTAAACCTGCTTTCATATTTCCTTCATAGGATCTGTCACCATCTGTGCTGTTAAATTTATTTCTATTATTTGCTTCTATATTCTTTCCCTAAGGTTGATGTGTACGAACTTGTTTTTCCATCTACTCGTAGCCTACATAGGGCTGATAACATGGTCAGCACTCAATTTATTTTCCAAAGTACATGATATATTTCTCATTAAAACTGAAGTATACCTAATGCCATAGGGAAAAAAACAGGTCAGGATAAATATTCCTGCTCTAAGATAACACAGAAAACTCCTCGATGGGAACAGATTCATCAAAAAATACTAAAATTAACTTCTTCACTGCAAAATATAAATATAGCAATAAAGCTGTGTTAGTAATGCAGGTATGTATGAAAATTACACCTGCTTTTCTCTCCTTCTTGAAAGTCAGCTCCACCTCATGGATGCAGGGAACCTTATGAGAGTATCAGAATTTCTTCTCCTGGGACTATCAGAGGAACCAGATCTACAGCTCCTCCTATTTGGGTTTTTCCTCTCCATGTCCCTGATCACTGTGTTGGGAAACCTGCTCATCATCCTGGCCATCAGCTCAGACTCCCACCTATACACCCCCATGTACTTCTTTCTCTCCAACCTGTCCTTGGTTGACATCTGTTTAACCTCCACCACCATCCCAAAGATGCTGTTGAACATCCAGACACAGAGCAAAGCCATCTCTTATGCAGATGCATCACCCAGATGTATTTTTCCTCACTCTTTAGTATGTTAGATACCTTCCAACTGATGGTGATGTCCTATGTCTGGTTTGTGGCTATTTGTCACCTCCTACACTACATGGTCATCATGAACCCCCAACTCTGTGGACTTCTGGTTCTGGTTTCCTTTATCATGAGTACCCTAAATCCCTTGCTAACAGTGCTTGATNGCCATCTCTTATGCAGATGCATCACCCAGATGTATTTTTCCTCACTCTTTCGTATGTTAGATACCTTCCAACTGATGGTGATGTCCTATGTCTGGTTTGTGGCTATTTGTCACCTCCTACACTACATGGTCATCATGAACCCCCAACTCTTTGGACTTCTGGTTCTGGTTTCCTTTATCATGAGTACCCTAAATCCCTTGCTAACAGTGCTTGATGGTGTTGAGACTGTCCTTCCATGTAGACTTGGAAATCCCCCACCTTTTCTGTGAACTCAATCAGATGACCCAACTTGCCTGCTCTGACATCTTTCTTAATGACATGGTGATGTATTTGACCACTGGGTTGCTGGCTGGTGGTCCCCTGGCTGGGATCCTTTACTTTTACCCTAAAATTGTGTCCTTCATATGGGCAATCCCATCAGCTCAGGGGAAATATAAAGCATTTTCCACTGGTGTGTCTCACCTCTCAGACACACCTATCACCTGTGTGTCTCCTTATTTTATTGTATGAGCCTAGGAGTGTATCTCACCTCTGCCAGTACCCACAGTTCTCAGACAAGTGCAACAACCTCACTATTGTACACCGTGGTCATACCCATGCTGAACCCCTTCATCTACAGTCTCAGGAACAGAGACATAAAGGGGGCTCTTTAAATATCCTTTGGATGGTGAGTAAACAACGAATACTCAATATGCAAAAAAGTGACCTTGATTTCTAGGCCCCAAAACTCAAAACTTTGTGGTTATGGAATTTTAACCACATTGTGGCTTTTGAACTTGCTCCTTTTATCTCTGTCCTGAAATTTCCATTTCTGTGAGTCCAATTTCTCTGTGCAAGTTAAGTCACCATTTTATTAAGCTTTGCTACTTCTATTACCTAGATAGTGTTTCTCTTTCTCATTTTCTTAGCTTCACATGGTTTTTCCCAACACCGTTTGGAAATATTTGTAAATTCCAGTTTATTTCATGGCAGCATTGATTTCTTAAAAATTAGTTTTTCTCGAATGACACTCATTGCTGTAATAATTTGTTCTTATTTTGTAAATAGATAGTCATAAATATATTGTCATATGGAAAATTTTTTCACTTGGTTACTCACAGCATTTTATATACTTTCAGTCCAGGAAAATCTGAAACCTTAGTTTATACCATGTGTCCCTCATTGTATGTACATCAGTACCTTAGCGGCTTTTCTTGGGGATATAAACTTGATCATTGCTCCCTGTAAGTCTCAGCCTGTTGACAGTGATGCTATAGGGTAGGAAGACCTGGGCACTGGCCTTGGGCCCTTCTACTAGTTGCTCAGACTACATTGAATGTTGTGCCTGGACAGCCTCTTGTGGTCCTTATTATAACAGCAACAACCATTATGAAACTATGAAAATATAAGGATATTGTTCTCTCAGGTCCTGGAAGGTAGACATGAGGGCCAAAGAAGGTCTTAAAATAGGGTTGGGGAGGTGAGCAGGGAGAGAGAGAGATTGGGTTGGGTTGGGAGGCTTGGGTGTTTCTCTAGCAGCCTTATCACACAGCTGGCTGTAGGGTTATTTGAGATGGATGTCTTTGAAACAGATGCCTCATACATTAAAAGTGTGATGTCAGGCATTTACACTAGTCTCATCCTACTGAGCTTTATAACCTATTTCCCAGTTTTATTGTCTTATTAAGCTCAGTGTTCAGAATATCTACTATAGGACCTACATAAAATGATTTTCGAGTATACGTCTCCCAGTGGGTTCTATGTGAATAAGAGGCAGGATAGAAAGACTTAGGAAAAATCTATTAGGGAATGAAGACTTTAGAAGAGACATCACCAAACCCCACCCCCATTCAGTCATGATCCAAAAGAAATCAGTTTATAGCAGGAAACCCTCTCTGGTGGGTGTGGAAGTCAACGGCAAGAACACGCTACTTCAGATGATTCCAAAATGTAGGAAAAATGAACTGGAGACCGATGCCAAAGCTCATTATACCATCATTATAATAAAAATTGATACCAGAAGTAGAAGGGGGAGGTGAACAAAGGCCATGACCCTTCTGTTCCAAAGGGGAACAGAAGGGCCACATTTGAACAAGGGCCCCTCCCAATCAGAAGGTGAAGTCAGAATTTGGTGTCCTAAAGCTTGGAGAAACCCCTCCCTCCACCTTGGACACACATAAAATCTCAAGAACTAACTGGTGTGAAAACTCCCTCTCCTACTAGCCCTCATTCACTCAGATGTGTACTTTTCTTTCCCGGGGGTACCCATGCTTAGACCTCTTTCTTTTTATCTACCTCAGTAAAACCTGCTGTACTCTCACCCTGATGAGTCCTTGAAATATTTCCCAGGCAAGTCAAGGACCTGGAGGTCACCTAATATACAGAAGTTCACAGACAGAACTTAGGCAAGGCCAACCCAGGTGCAGAGGATGTCTGGTAACAGATACATAGGTGAGAGGGACAGAGTCAAAGGGACGAAAAGGTATATGGGACATTCTGAGCTAAAGGTGAAATGAGGTAAGGCACCAGCTCCTGGATTCAGTGATCCTAGAATTGTGCTTTAGTCTCTATGTCATTTATTTCTGCTCTGCTCTTGGTTATTTCCTTCTTTCTCCTTGCTCTGGGCTATCTTTATTGTGTTCCTAGAGTTCTTGTAGGCATAGGTTGAGGTTGTTTGATTGAAAGGTTTCCATCTTTTTTAGGTAGGCCTGTATCACTATTAATTTCCCTCTCAGGACTGCCTTTGCTGTGTCCCATAAGTTTGAGGTTTTCGTGAGTTCATTTTCATTTGTTTCCAGAAACTTTTTAATTTCCTCCTTAATTTCATTATTTACCCATTCATTGTTTAATAGCATACTATTCAATCTTCATGATTTTGAGTGTTTTGGGTTTTTTCCTTCCAGGTTGGTTTCCAGTTTCAGTCCATTGTGGCCAGAGAAAATGCTTGGTAAGATTTCGATTTTCTTGAATTTTTGAGGCTTGTTTTGTGTCCTATCATGTGGTCTATCTTTGAAAATGTTTCATATGCATTTGAAAAGAATGCGTATTTAGCTTCTTTGGGATGAAGGGCTTTATATATCTATCAGTTAAGTCTATTTCATCTAGGGCATTGTTCAATGCCACAATATCTTTGTTGATATTTTGTTTAGAAGATCTGTCCATTTTTGACAGTGGGGTGTTAAAATCCCCTACTGTAATTGTGTTGCTGTCAATATGTTTCTTGAAGTCCTCTAAGATTTTCTTTATGTATTTGGGTGCTCCTATGTTGGGTGCGTATATATTTACAAAATTTATGTCTTGTTGGTGGATTCCCTTGAGTATTATGCTTCCCTTGAGTATTATGACGTGACCTCCTGGGTCTCTCTGTATGCCCCCCCCCTTTTTTTGGAAGTCTATTTTGTCTGATATAAGTATTGCTACCCTGGCTTTTTTTCCTGTCGATATGCTTGGAGGATTTCTTTCCAGCCCTTCACTTTCAGTCTGTGTAGGTCTTTTGTCCTGAAGTGGGTCTCTTGTAGGAAGCATATGTGTGCATCATGTTTTCTTATCCATTCAGCTCTTCTACATCTTTTGATTGGCATTTAAATCATTTACATTTAAGGTTATTGTTGATAGTTACTTATTCATTGCCATTTTTGTACCTGTGTTCCTCTCTGTCTCTCTCTTTTCCTTCCTTTCCTTAAAGCAGTTCCTTTAGTATGTCTTGCAGAGCTGGTTGGTGGAGGTGTATTCTTTTAGACTTCCTTTGTCTTGGAAGCTCTTTATTTGGCCTTCTATCTTGATTGCTACCCTTGCTGGGTAAAGTAGCCTTGGTTGCAGGTCTCTGGTTCTCATTACATGGAATATTTCTTGCCATTCTCTTCTTGCTTGGAGCATTTCCATTGAGAAGTCAAAAGCTAACCTTATTCGGGCTCCCTTGTATGTTACTTCCTTTTTCTCCCTTGCTGCCTTTAAGATTCTCTCTTTCTCTTGGAATTTTGCCATTTTAATGATGATGTGTCTTGAAGTGGGCCTCTTTGGGTTCCTCTTGATTGGGACTCTCTGTGTTTCCTGGATTTGTGTGACTATTTCTCTCATCAAATTAGGGAAGTTTTCCATCATTACTTTTTCAAATAGGTTTTCTATCCCTTGCTCTTCTTCTTCTCCTTTCAGTATTCCTATTATTCGGATATTATTACGTTTCATATTGTCTTCCATTTCTCTTAATTTCTCTCATTCTTTCTGAGCTTCTTTTCCTTTCCTTGCTCTTTCTGGGTGTTTTTTTCTACTTTGTCCTCCAGCTCACTGATCCAATCTTCTGCTTCATCAATCCTGCTTTTGATTCCTTCCACTGTGTTCTTCAGTTCATAAATTGTATTCTGCATTTCCTCTTGGCCCTGGTTGATAATTTCTATTTCCTTTTTCATGTTGATATAGTTTGCAGTGAGTTCATTGTAGTCTCCCTATAGTTTTTGGTCATTCATTATGAGCTCACTGAGCTTCCTGATAACCATTGCTTTGAACTCAGTATCTGATAGTTGACTTACCTTTATTTCATTTAGCATTTTTAAGGCTTCCTCATTTTCTTTCATTTGGGGGTTGCTTCTTCATCTTCCCGTTGTTTGTGACACTCTTTCTGTTAGCCACAGCTTCTTAATTCATCTGTTCTGGCTCCCTGGGTATATGGTGTGGACTTCTATTGTAGAAAACCTGTGAGATTCAGTGGGGCAGTTTTTTGATCTCCCAAGTTCACAGGTCTTGGGCTGTCATTTATGTTGGCTCTGTATTTGTCTTTGGTTTTTATTGTTTTGGGGTATTTCTTTGGTGGTTCTTTCCCACTACCTGGTTAACTGAGGGTCACTCTGTCTTCCACCTCTTGTATTTTGCTGTGCTGGTGTGGGCAAGTTGTGTTGAAGCTGGCTCTTCTGTGCGTACAAGGTTTTGAGGATTCCCTCTCGCTCTTGTCAGTTATTTGTTCTGGGTAGTTTCTCCACTATTTAGTTGTATTTCCAGATGGATCCTGGGTTGAGGTTTGTGGGTTTCCACTTTCTCCTTAATCTTCTTCTGTTGTTCTCTGTTAGTGGTTTCTTTGTTGTTGGGTTTCCACTTCTAGCGGGTATCCTTGTGTTCACATCTTCCACCTACTCTTTTTTTGTAATCATTTGGAGGGTGAGGCAAAATGATTTAATACAGCAAAAGAATATTCTATGATATTTACAGTAGCAGCTGGTAGAGAAGAAACAGGTGATTTTTTGGCTATGTATAGTGTTATCCATGATCTTCCATTCAACTAGCCACTTTGTAGAAAGGATGGAAAGAAGATAAGACTCTTGTTGGGGAGGGAAGGATTGTGAGTTGGATCTAGAAAGCAGTGAGGTTATGGGAGGTCAGATTCTGAGGTAAGGTAAGAGTAAAGGATAGTAAATAGGTGTAGTGTGTGAGAGAATAGAGTTACCCGCTACAGTAATAGAATTCAGGAAACCGTGAAGTGGGCTAAGATCTGGGAAGGGTGTTGTGAAGTATTTACAATTGTATGGAACAGCTGTTATTTACAATAATATTACAGCAACAATTATATGATAGAGTCTATGTGATCTGGATAACAAGAATAGGCAGTATAGGACTTTGAATAATATGCTAGTGGAACACAAGTGAAGTCAGGGACAGTAAATTAGCAATACACTATGAAAGAGAGAACCCAGAAAACCTGTCAAATGATACAATATAACCAGCGAAGCAAAGAAGATTATACACAAAGAAGAGAAATACAAAACTACTATTAAAATAAAAGATGTAAGAATAATAAAAATAATAATATAAATATGCACTAACTTGCAGGTTCTCTGTAATAGCAATGTGAAATTTGTCTCACTGTCTCAGCTGTTGGATGCTCCCTCTTTGGGTCTAACTCTGGTCATTTCACAATTCCAGGTTTTTTTGTCACACTCGTAGGTATTTTTTTTATTTTATTTATTTATTTTTAGAGGGGAAGGAGAGAGGGAGAGAAACATCGATGTATGGTTGCCTTTTGTGCCTCCCATGCTGGTAGTTATCCTGCAAGGAACCGGCCTGCAACCCAGGCATGTGCCCTGACTGGGAATCGAACCACGATTGTCTGGTTCGCAGGCCCGCGCTCAATCCACTGAGCTACGCCAGCCAGGGTGGTATTTTTTTTTTTAAAGCAGAAGAAGGAAGGAAGAAAAGATAAAATTGGGAAGAAAGAAAGAAGGAATAAAACAAGAAAGAACAAAATAGAGGAAAAAGGAACTGAAATATAAAAAATAATAAAATATTAAAAATTAATTTTTAAAAAGCCTCTTGTTGGTTTCAAACTGACCAAATCGGTTTTTCTTTTTTTTCTTTTTTTGACAGTTAGCATCATATTCATTTTTTTATATTAGTATATTTATTTTCTATTTTTATTTAATTATTGTTCAAGCACAAATCGGTTTTTCTGATCTTGCTGGCTGCAGCAGGCTGAGGGGCGATTGGTATGGCTTTTCTCCCTTCCTGATCTGCACTCAGTGCACTCTGCCCAGAGCTAGCCTGTCACCTCTCCCCACACCTTGGGTGTGGGATCCAGTCCTTCCTCAGAGCATACTTTCCCAGGGGTTATCACTCTGAGCTGGGTTGGGAAGGGGGGGCAAGCATGCACTTGGCCAGGCTGTCTAGGACCCATGGGTTTGGGCTTGCACCCTTTCTAGTGCTGTGGGGGTGCACAGGGCCTTCTGCACAACCTCAAGATCACTGCCCAGCTGGGTGGGAAAGAGGCCAGAGTGGCCGCTGCAGGAGAATTCCCCAAGCAGTGTCTCTCTTTTCACTTTTACTTTTTGAGAAATTCCTCCTACTCAAGCCTACCACTCTGTACAGTGGCCTAGTCTCTAGGACAGCCCAATTTTCTAGCCAGACTTGGAACTATTGGGCCCAGGGCCCACCACTGTGCAACTCTCAACTCTTCAACAAGCATCCACAGATTCCGTGGGTGCTCACAGCCCCTGTGTGTTTGCCATTTAGTCCTTATTCCCCTCCCTGCGACTTCAAGCAACTAGGTCTCTCCGGGTGCTACTGAAACCTTGTTTGGCTGAGAAGGGAGCAGTTGATTTGGCTCTCTTCCAAGGATGCTGTGGCAGACTAAGAGGGTGCCATAGTGGGGCTGCAGCTGCACTGGCCCCTGCACTGGTCCCTGGGACCTTATTGTTCTCAAGCACTCTCCTTACTGTCTGATTTTTAGTGTCCACTACAATTTTTGGTCTCTTATTTTTATATATGTTGGGGCACTGTTGGCTGTTTCCTCTGTTCCTCTGTAGATTGGCTAGGTTTTTCTCCTGGGTGTAGGAGGGAGTGAAATCTTCTCCCTCCTACCTCACTGCCATCTTCATCCTCATAAGTTTTGCGTTTGAATTTTTTCCTTGAGGTTGGTTTGTAGTTTTAAGTACTGGTGTTCTGAGAAAATACTTGATATGATTTCAGTTTTCTTGAGTTTTTGAAGCTTGTTTTGTGTCCTATGAAGTGGTCTACCTTTGAAAATATTCCATGTGCATTTGAAAGGAATGTGTGTTTTGCTTCTTTGGAATAAAAGGTTCTATATATACCAGTTAGGTCCATTTGATCTAATGTGTCATTCAGTTCGACAATATCTTTGTTGATATTTTATTTAGAAGAGCTATCCACTGTTGAGAGTGGGATGTTAAAAACCCCCTACTATAATTGTGTTGCTGTCTATATCTTTCTGGAAGTCCTCCAAGAATTCCCTGATATATTTTGGTGCTTCTATGGTGGGTGCATATATATTGATAATATTTATAACTCCTTGATGGATTCTTCCCTTGAGTATTACAAAATGTCCTTCTCCGACTCTGTTTATGGCTTTTGCTTTGAAGTCTATCTTGTCACATATAAGTATTGCTACCCTGACTGTTTTTTCTTGTCCATTTTCTTGGCATATTTTTTTCCAGCCCTTCCCTTTCAGTCCGTGTAGGTCTTTTGTCCTGAGGTGGCCCTTTTGTATAAAGCATATTTGTGGGTTATGTTTTCTTATTCGTTGAGCTACCATATGTCTTCTGATTCATGCATTTAATCCATTTATATTTAAGATTATTATTGACAGGTACTCTTCCATTGCCATTTTATCCCTTTGTATCTTTCTTCCTCTTTCACTTTTTTTCTTCCTCTTCTTAAAGCAGTCTCTTTTAACATATCCTGCAATGCTGGTGTGATGGAGGTGTAATCCCTTAGCCTGCTTTTGTATGGGAATCTTCTTAGTTGGCCTTCCATTTTAATTGAGAGCCTTGCTGAATAGAGTAGTCTTGGTTGCAGGCCTTTGCTTTTATTAGTTGGAGTATTCTTGCCAGTGTCTTTTGGCTTGTAATGTTTCTCTTGAGAAGACAGCTGCTAGTCTAATCAGGGTGTTAAAACCTTGTATATTACAAGGTTTGTGTATTTACTGCCTTGTATATTACTTCCTATTTCTCCCTTGCTGCCTTTAAGATTCTGTCTTTTTCTTTGAATTGTGCCATTGTATTTATGATGTGTCTTGGGGTGGGCTTCCTTGGGTTCCTCTTGACTGGGACCCTCTCTGCTTCCTGGACTTATGTGGCTTGTGCTGTCAAGTTGGGGAAGTTTTCCATCATTAATTTTTCAAACAACTTTTTTATTCCTTGAGTCTCTTCTCCTTTTGCTATCACTATTATACAGATATTATTTGTTTTCATGTTGTCCTGCAGTTCCCTTAATCATCTTTGTTCTTTTTGAGTCTTTTTCTTTTTTATTCCTGTTTTTGGAAGTTTTTTTCCCCTTGTTCTCCAGCTCATTGATTTGATCATCTGCTTCATCTAGTACGCTTTTGATCCCTTCTACTGTGTTCCTCAATTCAGAAATTGTATTCTTCATCTTCTTGATCCTTGTTGATTGTTTCTATGTCCTTTTTTTCTGCTGATGTAGTTTCCAGTAAGTTCCTTATAGTTTTCCTGTAGTTTTTGGTAATTTGAACTGAGCTTTCTTATAACCATTGTTTTAAACTTAATATCTGATAATTAAGTAGCCTCTGTTTCATTTAGCATTCTTTTTGAGGATTCTTTTTTTCCTTGGGGTTGTTTCTTGTCTTCCCACTTTTGATGAGACTCTTCTTGTTTGCTTCTGTTTCTTAAATTGATCTATTTTCACTTGTGTGAACATCTATGGTAGGAGGCCTGTGAGATTCAGTGGTGCAGTCTCCTTGGTCACCTGAACTTGGGGCTCATGGAATGCCCTTTATGCTGGTTCTCTGGATCTAATTGGATTGATTGCTGTTGTATCTTTCTTTGGTGGATCCTTCCCTTTAGCTGGTTGCTTGAGGGTCACTCAACTGACCATGTCTTCTGTGATGTTGTGCAGCTATTGCCAGAATAAAACCACAAAGCCCAGGAAAGAAACCAACAACCACAAAAGTAACTATCTTCCACAATCCCACTATCAACCATAAATGAACCAGTATTAATAATGGTGTAAAGAATTTAAGACTATATAAGAAAGGAGAGCAGATATGAAATGACCTACTGAAAGACAAATGATTTTGAGAGAGTAGAGGGAGGAGCACCAATAAGAGTTGGGAGTTGGAGCAAAAGAAACAGAGAAGGCAAATTTACATCATGAATAAAAATAGGGAATGAAGAATGTGGAATGAAGTAGAGAAGGGAAACATATGGTATTTGGCTTAAACAGAAATTAAAATAATATGAAATAAAATAAAGTGAGAAAGAGAAAAAAGGAAGGAAAAATAAATAATTAATAAAAATTTAGGAGCCAAATTGGAGAGAAATATCCACCACAGTATTATCAACAACAACGTAAAATTAATATTGATGGTATATGATACCATCTATAAGATGGGGAAAAAGTAAAAATGAGGAGGAAGAAGAAACAAAGTAATGTCTAAGAGATGTTTAGAGGAATGAGAAGTCATTTGGAAATGATATAGGGAGAGGGAATACTAACAGTGAGGAAGAAAAACGGGGCTAAGAGAAGGGAAAATTAAAATTTGCGATGTAAGGAAACAGAAAAAAAGAAAAACAGAAGAAGAAAGAAAAAGAAAAGGTCAGAATGGAAAAGAAATAGAAAATAAACCAAAATAAACAAAAAACATAACAGGCTAATTGTAAGACAGCAAAATTAAAATGTAAGAGGAAAAACAAGAAGTAGAAGGGACCAGTAAGATTTCATATTTGAGACACAGAATTAGTAAGGCTCTAGAGATAAAATTGAATAAATAATGCAACAACAACTACCCTACTCACAGCCAACTAGCAAAGATTGTCAAAGGTGGAGAAAGAATGTGAATATTTTAAGAGAAGGTAAAAAGGAGGTGAGATGACCCTTGGCAAAAAAAAATTGGTTTTGTGTGTCTGGATGGGGGAGAAATAGTAAGAGTGCAGAATGAAAACAAGTTGTAGGAAGAGAGAAAACAAAATTTGAAATGTAAATAATGCAAGGAAGGGGGGAGGGAAAATGGGCTAAGAAGAGGGAGGGGCAAAATATGTCAACTGAAATACATGATAGTATAAACTCTAGTGACAATATGTACAAACTTGCTGGACAAGAAATGAATGTGAAAAAGCTATGCAGGTAAGAAAATATCGCAAATCATGGAGAAGACCACAGTGGCTTTCAACTCTGTAGCCTCTTACATTTACCAGTTTTTTTCTTTCTGGGTCTGCCTCTGGTGATGTCAGAAGTTGACGCCAATTGACCTTAACCATCCTCTTTGATACTTCCAGGGATCTGCTGTCCCTGGCTATCTCCTTCAGTTGTTAATCTAACTGTTGTTCTTGGTCTGACTTATTCCCCTTAGCTTTATACCCACTAAGTCCATCCATGTTGTCACAATGGCAAGATCACATACTTTTGGGGGCTAAGTAATATTCTAAAGAATATATATATATATATATATTCTTCTATTCTTATATTTAAAATATACTTATAGAAGAATATATAGAAGAATATATATGTATCATGCCTTTTTATGCATTCGTCTTATCATTGGAACATTTAATCTATTTCCATTCAAAGTAATTGTTAATAAGAATGTAGTCATTGCCATTTAATTAATTGTTTTCAGGTTGTCTTGTATTTCTCTATTCAGGGCACATACAGGAAGCATCAAATGAATGCATCAAAAAGTGGAAAACCAGATCAGTATTTCTCTCTCTGTCTCACCACCCCTTCCTTTTGTTCTCTCTCTCTCTCTCTTTCCTTCTTCCTCTTTACATCTAAATTAATAAATAAATTTTTTAAAGAAATATTGTAATCGGGACTTTGGCTTTTGGCCTTTGTCCCTGAACAACTTGAGCTTCAGAGCCTGTTCCAGATTCTCCACAAACTACCAGACCCTGGGTTTCCTCAGTTGCACAGCCACCAGCCCGACCAGCCAGCAGCTCAAACAGCATCTCTTCAGGCTCTGGAGACTCAGGTTCCCAGATCTCCATCTCCCACACCAACAGTGTGTGGGTCAGCTATGAATCTGGAGGTCCTGGCTGCAGGGATGACCAGGCATCTGGCAGGCATAGAGGGCATCCAGAGCCAGAAAGTAGCTAGGCAATGTCTGTACAACCACCTGGCCTTCTACCTGGACACAGTGAGAAGCTTGGAGACTGATAACTGGAGATGGAAAAGAATATTCTGGAAACACCTAGAGAAAAAGGGGCCCCAATTCAGAGACTGGGGACATCATTTCAAGACCATCAAGGACCCGATGGCTCAGGTCTTTGCAGCTTCTGTGGACAATGCTCATATCATTCTGCAGATTTACAATGCTCATCTTACTGCTGAAGACTTCAGAGCCAAGTACAAGATGGAGGAGGCCGTGCTCCTAGGCTGTGGTGAGGGACATCAGTGGGCTCAGAAAGTTTAATGTGCCTCTTTCACTTATTTACTAGAATATCCACTTATCTAAATTCAACTTCTCTAAAAATGGAAGTACTTGAGTTTATCATGCTTTCTGCTCTAATATACAGACTTTTTCTCTTTGTCCATTATCTCACTTTCACGAAGCTTTTCCCAAGTTTCAGAAAAAAATATTTGGAAATTTCCATTTATTTCCTGGGGTCATATGGACTTCCTAAGAATAATTTCTTCTCAAATGGTACATGGGATCTCAAGAATTTTCTTTTGTGTTACTGAAAGAATATTCATGAGTTGTATTACCCACATGAAATAAACTCCACTTGTTAACTAAATCGGTTCATGTGACGTTTTCACAGGGAAATGTGACATACAGTTTCCACTTTGGTCTGGCCTTCTAGTCTACTTCACTCCCTTAACTATTCTTCCTGCTAACGTGGGTTTTCACATTCTGCAGATTGTTTTCTCTGATCAAATAGATTTTTTAATGATTTTATTTTTTTATTGTTGTTCAAGTAGAGTTGTCTCCATTTGCCCTCCATCCCTTTCTCCCACCCCACCTACCCCCACCTCCCACCTCCAATTCTTCCCCACTTTGGCTTTGTCATGGGTCACTTATATATGTTCCTTGATGACCCTCCCCTATCTTTCCCCATTATCCTCCTCCCACCTCCCCTCTAGTTACTGTCAGTTTGTTCTTTTATTTTTGAAATTATTTTATTGTTGTTCAAGTACTGTTGCCTGCATTTACCGCCCACCACTCCCTCCACATCCCAGCCATCACCACTCTCTCCCCTGCTTCTACCCTCCTTGTTTCTGTCCATGTGTCCTTTATATTGTTCCTGAAAACCCTTCCCCTCTCCCTCCTTTCCTTCCCTCAATTATCCCCTCCCACCAACCCTCTGGTTACTGTCAGGTTGTTCTTAATTTCAGTGTCTCTGGTTATATTTTGCTTGCTTGTTTGTTTTGTTGATTAGGTTCCACTTATAGGTGAGATCATATGGCATTTGTATTTCACTGCCTGCATATATTTAACTGGATGCCTGATTCTATTCTCATTCAGTTCAGTATCCTCAATGCTTGCCATTGTCCTGGGCAAACATTGATTACCAAATACTCCACACAGGGTCCACGTGGAAAGACAAATTTTTCAAACAGATTGACCTAATATGAGCTTCAGTCAAAATTCAACTTAAAGGTGGGAAAGTATTACTTATTTGATTACTCTGCAAAATAATTTTTCATGCTGTAATCCACTCCAGTTGTATAGAAAATGGATTCTATGTGCAACAGCCTGTTTTCATTGAGGTAAAGGATGGTTAGTATATTTTAAATTTTACTACTCAATTATTTTCCTGTTTGTTCTTCAAAATTATAATTCTGTGTACAAATATAATTCCCCTGTAACTCTAAACAAAATATCTCCACTTTTCTAAAATTTGGCCTAATTATGAAATAGACAGCATATGAACTACATCAATATCATTTATTCATATTTCCTCATGCCCTAGAATCTCTTCCTTCTCCATGACCAGAGGGTGATGCACAAGAGGGCTTGAATTGCTTCCCAGGCCTTGTTGCAGGGTCACCAGTTTTATGCTAAACATGCAAATCCTTCCAACCTATTCGCGTTCTCTGGAAGGAACCTAAATAGAATCAATCCATGTTACCTGGAAGGAACCAAAATAGACTCACTTGTGAATCCAGGTATCCAAAATAAACTCCAATAATTGAATGATCACAAATGCTGTCTCGAAATCTCAGCACATATACCAAAAATTATGAAATGGAAAGTTATTAATAATTGCCCTCAGTTTTGTGTGCCTGGATTATTGTACCAATTAGCTAATGATGTCTAACAACTTGTCCTAAATGCTATATGATTATAACACCTTTTTTCTCAAAGGTTTATGTGATGGGAGTTGTTCTGATCTCTGCCCTGAATTTCCTGGGTCTGCATCAGCAGTGAGTCTCTGCACTGAGTGTCTATAGCTCATCCATGAAGTCATGTAAGGCTGACCTGCACCCTGTCTTGAACCAATTTATGTCAGTTTACTCTATTTATATATGTAAGCTAATCTTTTAGTTTACAAAAATATGTGATTTACCTTAACTTAATGCTACTTTTTAATATCCATTTAAGACACATTGCTCCCTACCCAGTGACATTTCTCCCACCCCGTTAAAGTGTGGCTCAGCTACCTGTGCTCTACATCTTACCCAGAGCCATGAATCACTAGGTTTTTTTCTTGCTCATATTTAAAATGTACAGTTTGCTTAATTAAAGGGGCCTTACAAAATTAAGAATGCATATTACATGTGTCCATGTTTATGTAATTCAAAGATATGTATGTACAAAGGTTTTAAATTCATTGTTATTTTTTATCTTTTTTGTCTTTTTTTAAAATTTAATTCTTGTTGAAGTACAGTTTTCTGTTTTATATTCCCTGCCCTACCCCCCTCAGTGCTCCCCACCTCCCTCCCAATTCCGCCCCCCACCTTAATTATTGTCCATGTGTCCTTTATACTTATTCATGTGAGTCCCTCCCCTTTTCCCCTATGATTCTCTCCCCTCTCCTCTCTGGACCCTGTCAGCCCCATTTTCTTATTTCTGATGGTAATGTGGGATAATAATAAATCTAATGAATGTAGTGCAGAAAATATGAAATGTGTGGAAATACTTTGTTGAGTCAGGACTCTCTTATGGGTTAGTAGTGTGTTTGTGTGTATATGTATATGTGTCTGTATAACATTTATATGTATAAATATAGTGATTTAATTAATAAACATTTAATTGCATAAATGTACATAAATGAACTCCTTTCCCATCTTCGATGTTGAAAGGAAATTTCAGAGAAAACTGAAGGGGATAGGAAAGAAAATTGTGGTATTGAATTAAAAGGAAGATTTAAAAGTGCACAAACTAGGTAGGAAGATGGCAGCGGAGTAGGACAAAGGATTTCACTTCTCTCCACGCACCGGAGAAGGACCTGTCTGATCTGTGGAGGAGCACAGCAGATGCCCAACAGGGACCCAGCATATAAGAAGGCAGGACGCCAGAGAGTGTAGCGGACACTCAATGACCAGAGGTTGAGGAGAGGAGATGACCGAGGATCAACAAGGTACAAGAGGGCAGCGCAGAGGCGGCGGCAGGCCCTCCGCCAGGCTGCTCCGGGGCCCTGGCCAGCCACCCCGGTCTCTGAGAGCTAAGGGTGGGCAACACCATCTCTGGGAGAGAACTGGTCACCGCACCACCCCCATCTGGCACGGCGCAGACTGGACAACACCATAAGAGATCGGTCTTCCAGTAGTGGCAGAGAGAGGAGTGAGCATTCAGAAGCAAACCAGAAAGCTCTGATAACCCGTGGAGGCAGGTTGCTGGCTTGGGAGAACTGAGAGTTGCCAGAGCATTCCCTGCTTCACGGGGCCTGTGCCAACCCTCGAACAGTCTGGGGGAGTCTCGGGCTGCTGGCAGGGCCTCTAGAAGTGAGTCAGTTGTGAGCTCCATCCCTACTCACCTGGCACAGACCAGCTCCATCCCTGCTCTCCCAGCGCAGACCAACGCCGTCCCTGCTCAGCCAGCGGAAACTGGGAGGCACTGGGAGTCAAGCCGTGGCCTTCGGGTTGAGAGGCTGCAGGTCCCCGTGCCTCCCGGGCCGCCCCCCCCCCCCCAGCCGGCCTCCAGCTCAAACAACCGCCGGTCACCCTCTCCTTCCTGGCCCTCAAGGGGCCCGCACAGGTCCTCTACTTGGGGAACCACCAGTGCTTTCCCAGAGGGGTGGGGTGTGCGACGACCCTCGTCTTGGGGAATTGAGAGTCGCCCAGGTGATCCCTGTGGGACCTGCATCGGCTGGCGAACAGTCTCAGGGAGTCTCAGGCTGCTGGCTGGGCCCCTGGAAGACAACCAGTCGACAGCTCCATCCCTACGCAGCTGGCGCAGGCACGGAAACACAGGGAGTCAGGCTGTTGCTGTTGGTTTGGGAGAATTGTGAGTTGCCCTGTGTGTTCAGCGACAACACAGGGAAAGGTCCGCACTCAAGCCTACGAGAACAGGAAAGACTGGCTTGGGAGCACGTGCCCTCATGCCAGACCAGAGCTGGAAAGCCTGGGAGAAAATCCGCTCTCAGTAGGGCGCGGGACAGCAGTGCCAGTCTGGATTTTGGGGGGGTACTGGCGAGACCAGTTGAGCGTACCAAGGCGTGAGAAGAGCCACAATAAAAGGCCCTCAGGCTGCTACAGCTAGTGAGACCAGAAGAAAAAGTTTGACTAGCTATACACCGACCAGAGGAGTAGTGGGAGCAGAAAAGACCAAGATACCTACAGGAGACTGCACCACTGAATTTCACATGTATCCTACCACTAAAGTTCACACCATACACTCAGGATATGAGAAGAGATCAATCTAAGAAGCTGAGGCCAACAAGAAGAGCATCACAAACAATGGGAGGACAAAGAAATAATCCCCAAATGAAAGAAAAGGAGGAAGTCTCAGAAAGAATGTTAGATAAAATAGAGGCAAGTGAACTATCAGATATTGAATTCAAAGCACTGGTTATCAGGAAATTCAAAGAGCTTACAACGAGCTACCAGAAACTACAGGGGAGCTACAATGAACTATCCCCAAACTATACCAACATGAAAAAGGAAATAGAAACCATCGGCAAAGGCCAAGAGAAAATGAAAAATACAATTTCTGAACTGAAGAACACAATAGAAGGTATGAAGAGTAGGATTGATGAGGCAAAAGATCGCATAAGCAACCTCGAAGACAGGATGGAAAGAATTTCCCAGACAGACAAGGTAATGGAAAAGAGAATCAGAAAAAATGAGGAAAGTCTAAGAGAAATGCATGATAATATGAAACGTAATACTATCCGAATAATAGGAATACCAGAAGGGGAAGAAGAACAACAAGGGATAGAAAACCTACTTGAAAGAGTAATAACAGAAAATTTTCCTAAGATGAGGAGAGAGAAAGTCACACGAATGCAGGAACCGCAGAGAGTCCCAGGCAGGTGGAACACAAAAAGGCCTACTGCAAGACACATCATCATTAAAATGGCAAAACTCCAAGACAAAGAGAGAATCCTAAAGGCACCAAGGGAGAAAAAGGTAGTAACATACAAGGGGGTCCCAATAAGGTTGGCTAATGACTTCTCAACGGAAACATTCCATGCAAGAAAAGAATGGCAGGAAATATTCCAACTAATGAGAAACAGAGGCCTACAACCAAGGCTACTTTATCCAGCAAGGCTCTCAATCAAGATAGAAGGTCAAAAAAAGAGCTTCCAACACAAAAGAAGTCTAAAAGAATACACCTCCACCAAACCAGCTCTACAAGAATTACTAAAAGGGATGCTTTAAGGAAAGGAAGGAAAAGAGAGAGACAGAGAGGAACACAGGTACATAAATGGCAATAACTAAATACCTTTCAATAATAACCTTAAATGTAAATGGATTAAATGCACCAATTAAGATACATAGAATAGCTAAATGGTTAGGAAAGCATGATCCACACATATGATGCCTGCAAGAGACCCACCTGAGGTCAAAAGACCATCACAGACTGAAAGTGAAAGGATGGAAACAAATTCTCCAAGCAAATGGACAAGAAAAAAAAGCCAGGGTAGGAATCCTCATATCAGACAAAATAGACTTCAAAAAAAGGCTATAAAGAGAGACCCAGAAGGTCACTTCATAATATTCAAGGGAAGAATCCACCAAGAAGACATTAACATCATAAATACATATGTGCACCCAACACAGGAGCATCCATATATATATAGAAAGTCCTAGAGGACCTCAAGAAAGATATTGACAGCAACACAATTATAGTAGAGGATTTTAACACCCCACTGTCAAAAATGGACAGATCTTCCAAACAAAATATCAACAAAGATATAGCAGCATTAAACGACACTCTAGAAGAAATGGACCTAACTGATCTATATAGAGCGATCCATCCCAAAGAAGCTAAATACACATTCTTTTCAAGTGCACATGAAACATTTTCAAAGATAAATCACATGATAAGACACAAAACAAGTCTCAACAACTTCAGGAAAATAGAAATCATACCAAGCATCTAGTCTGATCACAAGGGACTGAAGTTAGAAACCAACCCCACAGGAAATAACCCAAAACACCCAAAAGCATGGAGATTGAATGGTAGGCTATTAAACAACGAATGGGTCAAGATTGAAATTAGGGAAGAAATAAAAAAGTTTCTGAAAACAAATGAAAATAAACTCACAACAACCCCAAACTTATGGGACACAGTGAAGGCAGTCCTGAGAGGGAAGTTCATAGCAATACAGGCTCACGTAAAGAAGATAGAAACATTTCAAACAAACAAGCTAACCAATTCCTGCAAGAACTCGAGGAACAACAACAAAGACAGCCCAGAGCAAGTAGAAGGAAAGAAATAACCAAGATCAGAGTAGAATTAAATGACATAGAGATTAAAAGCACAATTCTAAGGATCAATGAATCCAGGAGCTGGTTTTTTGAAAAGATAAACAAAATAGACAAAACTTTAAGTACACTCATCAAGAAAAGAAAAGAGAGGACTGAAAGAAACACAATCAGAAATGAAAGAGGAGAGATTACAACTGATACCACAGAAATAGAAGGGATTGTAAGAAATTACTATGCGGAACTGTATGCCAAGAAATTTGAAAATCTAGGTAAAATGGACAAATTTCTAAAAAAAATATAATCTTCCAAAACTCAATGAAAAATAAGTACAAAACGTGAACAGGCCAATAAGAGCAGATGAAATTGAAGCAGTAATGAAAAAACTCCCATCACACAAAAGCCCTGGCCCAGATGCTTTCACAGGAGAATTCTACAAAGCTTTTAAGGAAGAGCTAACCCCTATTCTTCACAGACTATTCCAAAAAATCCAAAATGATGGGAAACCCCCCAACTCTTTTTATGAAGCGAGCATCATCCTAATTCCAAAACCTAATAGAGACACAACAAAGAAAGAAAACTTCAGGCCAATATCACTGATGAATATAGATGCTAAAATCCTCAAAAAATATTGGCAAATTGCATGCAACAATACATCAAAAAGATCATACACCACGAACAAGTGGAATTCATCCCAGGGATGCAAGAAAGGTTCAATATATCCAAATCACTAAATGTAATACACCACATAAACAAAAGGAAAGACAAAAAAACAGATAATCACATCAATAGATGCAGAAAAAGCTTTTGATAAGGTACAACACCCATTTATTATAAAGGTACTCAGAAAAATGAGAATAGAGGGAGCATTCGTCAACATAATAAAGGCCATATATGAAAGCCTATAGCCAACATCATACTCAATAGACAAAAACTAAAAACTTTTCCACTAAGATCAGGAACCAGACAAGGTTGTCCACTTTCACCACTTCAATTCAATATAGTATTAGAAATTCTAGCCACAGTGATCAGACAAGAAAAGGAAATAAAAGGCATCCAAATCGGAAAGGAGGAAACAAAACTGGCATTGTTTGCAGATGACATGATAGTGTACATGGAAAACCCTATAGCCTCTACCAAAAAACTGCTGGAAATAATAAATGAATTTGGCGAAACAGCGGGATACAAAGTCAATATCCAGAAATCAAAGGCATTTCTGTATACCAACAATGAAGCAGCAGAAGCAGAAATCAGGAAAAAAATCCCATTTGATAGAGCAAAAACAAAAATAAAATATCTGGGAATAAACCTAACCAAGGAGGTAAAAGACCTGTATGCAGAAAACTACACAGCACTGAAGAAAGAAATCAAGGAAGACACAAATAAATGGAAACATATACCGTGTTCATGGATTGGAAGAATTAACATCATCAAAATGTCCATACTACCCAAAGCAATTTACAGATTCAATGCAATATCAATTAAAGTGCCAATGGCATATTTCACAGACATAGAACAAACACTTCAAACATTTATATGGAACCAGAAAAGACCCCGAATAGCAGCCACAATTTTGAGAAAGAAGAACAAAGTAAGAGGGATCACAATACCTGATATCAAACTGTATTTACAAGGCCACTGTAATCAAAACAGCCTGGTACTGGCACAAAAACAGGCACGTAGACCAATGGAATATAACAGAGAGCCCAGAAATAAACCCAACTCTCTACAGTCAATTAATATTCNCAATAACTGAATGATCACAAATGCTGTCTCAAAATCTCAGCACATATACCAAAAATTGAGAAACGGAAAGTTATTAATAATTGCCCTCGGTTTTGTGTGCCTGGATTATTGTACCAATTAGCTAATGCTGTCTAACAACTTGTCCTAAATGCTATATGATTATAACACCTTTTTTTTCTCAAATGGGTTTATGTGATGGGAGTTGTTCTGATCTCTGCCCTGAATTTCCTGGGTCTGCATCAGCAGTGAGTCTCTGCACTGAGTGTCTATAGCTCATCCATGAAGTCATGTAAGGCTGACCTGCACCCTGTCTTGAACCAATTTATGTCAGTTTACTCTATTTATATATGTAAGCTAATCTTTTAGTTTACAAAAATATGTGATTTACCTTAACTTAATGCTACTTTTTAATATCCATTTAAGACACATTGCTCCCTACCCAGTGACATTTCTCCCACCCCGTTAAAGTGTGGCTCAGCTACCTGTGCTCTACATCTTACCCAGAGCCATGCATCACTAGGTTTTTTTCTTGCTCATATTTAAAATGTACAGTTTGCTTAATTAAAGGGGCCTTACAAAATTAAGAATGCATATTACATGTGTCCATGTTTACGTAATTCAAAGATATGTATGTACAAAGGTTTTAAATTCATTGTTACATATTTCTGAAAAATTGAATCTCCCTGAGCCCATTTTCTTATTTCTGATGGTAATGTGCAATAATAATAAATCTAATGAATGTAGTGCAGAAAAGAAGAAATGTGTGGAAATGCTTTGTTGAGTCAGGACTCTCTTATGGGCCAGTAGTTTGTTTATGTGTATATGTATATGTGTCTGTATAATATTTATATGTATAATTATAGTGATTTAATAAATAAGCATTTAATTGCATAAATGTACATAAATGAACTCCTTTCCCATCTTCAATGTTGAAAGAAAATTTCAGAGAAAACTGAAGAGGACAGGAAAGAAAATTGTGACAGGTTGAATTAAAAGGAAGATTTAAAAGTGCACAAACTTACACACAAAGATTTTAAGCAGTATGGTTGTCTATAATTTTTTTATCCTCACCTCAGGACATGTTTCCATTGATTCAAGAGAGAGGGGTAGAGAAAGAGAGAGAGACTCAAATGAGAAAGATTGATCCATTGCCACCCACACATGCCCCAATGGAGGATCAAACCCCCAAATCCATGCAAGTGCCCTTACCAGGAATCCAACCCATAACCTTTTGATACACAGAATGATGCTCCAACTAACTAAGCCTCATGGCCAGGGCAGTTGTCTTTAATTATTTTCCTCTCTCAATGTCCAAAGACTTCAAAGTCAGAACCACATTTTCTTTTATACTGTAGGGATATCTGTACCTGCTAATGGGGAAGAATCTCCAAATTGACTTTAGATTTGTTTCTTCTACTGATTGGGTGTTTCAACAGAAAAGGTCCTCACCCAAGGGGTGCAAGTAAATGGATTGAGGTCCTTAAAATCACTTTCCCCTAAGAATAATTGAATAAGTGTCTGCATAACAGTGCTATTGCTGATGTAACAAATTACCACACTAAGGTTTAAAAGAAACAAGTTAATATACCTATAGATCTGGGGAGTCTGAAGTCTGATGAGTCAATGGGTTGAAAGCAAGATATCTGCAGAGCTAGGCTCCTTCTGGATGCTTCATGGAGGATCCTGTTTCCTTTCCTGCCCTAGTTTCTCCTGCCACTAGGCCCTTTCTCCATCTTCAAAGCCAGCCATGTAGCATCCTTCAGTTTCCCTCTGGTTTCAACTATTCTTCCATCTTGTTCCAATGTTAGGACCATGGTGCGTACATCAGTCCCACCTACATAATCATGGCATTTTATCTTAAAATTAGCTGATTAGTCACACTATTCCATCTGCCACTTTAATTCTGTCTTGCATTGAAAAGTAACATAACACAAGTTTATGGGAATTATGATGTAATTATCTTTAGAAGCTCTTCTTTTTCTTACTGCAAATTTTTCTTCACTAATAATTTCCATAGTGTCACACAAGAGCCCTTATGCAAACAAATCAAATTAGGTACTTTTCAGAAGCCTATCATATGTCATTCATGAATCCTTATATAAAATAATTGAACAACGAATTTATGACAGCTTCTGGAGTGACTGAATATACAATATCCATTCAAAGTTACATGCAAATAATTTTTGGTTCTGAAGACCTAAAAGTACCTGACTCTAACATAGACCCAACCATACTACTCAAACTGTAGTCCAGAGACCAGCTCCTGCAGCATCAACACGGCCTGGGAACAAATTTGATTCAAAGAACCCCTGGGCCCACCAGGACCTGCATCTGAACAGTAATCCTGGGTGACTCATATGCACCTTGAAGTGGAAGAAGTGCTGGTCTAGACTAGACTTTGACAACTCCTCACACTGACAATAGTGATGGAATAACCAGTTGTGATGAATACTGCAGGTGGTTAGTAGCCTCTTTCCACAGGTTTCAAGGGCAAAATCATCTCAGGAGAACCACAGGCCCAGAGTTTGAAAACTGGAAGCAACCTGGCAGATTTCAATCAAGGTCCATCCCTCACTAAGTTCATAGCTTTGAGCGAATCAGTAAAGACCTTCCAGCCCCATTTCTGGAAAAGAAAATGCAGTTCATGATAGTAATACCTAATAGAATGGACTTTTCAAGAATTATATCAGAAAAGTCTATAAGGTACTAAGTTCAGATTATATAGCATAAAACTATCAAAGGGTATCTTTCAAAATTAACACATATTTTATAATGAAACACTAAATGACAGCTCATAACTTGTGATATTATTAAGAAATTCTATTTATTTTGACAAACGCATCAGGAAATCAGGCAGTGTGGTAGCCAGGATTGCATATCAAAGGAACACAGTTCTCCCCTAATTGAAGAGGGGATAGCAATGCTCTGGAGACATCAGGGCCGTGTTGCTACCACAAATAAGTTTTTGGGTACCAAAGGGACTACCTGGTTCTGATGGGTTTCATAGTCTCAGACTTTGGAGAAAATGTTCACTCAGTGTTGGAAAGAAGTACTAGGAGTTGAGACCTCTGGGAAGCAGATGAGACCCAAGACAAGGAATCGTAAAACCTAAATCTACCTGGCTCCTACCATGGTCTTTTGAGATCTGAGAATCATTAGGAAAAATTTTCTTCCTGTTAATTAAAGAGGCCCTGGGGGAAATCATGTACTTAGATGTAGGGATAACACGAGGGACATGTGTCTGATGAGCCAATATACAGAGAATTGTGAACATCTCCCCATGCAGTTCCTGAGCTTGTACAATGGTGGTGGACAGGACATGGTTGTTGCTGCTGATTCCTAAGTCTTGCTCAAGAACTGATGCTTCACTCCTTCCTACTGTCTTGTGTGGGACAGAGCTTCAGCCTCCATCATCAGCCCTACAGGGAGCAATTCTCACTTACACACGGAAACCTTTCTTTCAGAAAACCCATCCAGGGGAGTCTGAGAGCCTGGTAGGTATATTAGGAAAGGGTCAGAGAGAATGGAACCTGAGAACTTTCACTGAGTCACTAGGACCCTAATCATCCCAGTCCTGAGACCAGATATCTCTGTTTGTATTCTTGGTTAAGGAACTAATTTATCCTTAATTTACTTAATATGTTAACAAGGATGTGTCTGTTTGAATGTTCTCTCCAAGGCCAAGTAATGGGCCTGGGAGTCCAGTCAGATAATTCTGTACAATGAATGAGATGCATGAAATGGCTACAGGAAAATGAAAACACTTGTGAGTGATCTTCCTGTTCGGGGAGAAGGAAATGAAACATTGGGTGTGGAGAGCAGTGCAGTGAATTGAGAGCATTTGTCCTAAAATTTCAAGATGCGGTTCATTTCAGCATGTTTTCTATTCATTGGAAGATCCAGCCAGTAAAAGTAGAAAGCATCTTGCAGTAGCAGTTAAGGAGACAGACATTGCAGTATCTTCTCTCATGCTGCATATTCACATGAGAAAATATTTAATAAGTCTAAATGGAATCCTAAGTAGTTCTACTTCATTACTGGTGAGGCTAATATATTTTAGGATTTTGTGTCCTTTTATGTCTCTATTTAAACAATTAGTAGAAGTTCCTATCCCACACTCAGCCTTTCCATGCAGTGCACATTTTTCTATGCATTGAATGAGAAATTCTGTCATGCTCTTGGGAATATAAATTGAGGACTCACCCTATTCTAGCCAAAGTAGCATGCTGAGAAACAATGGTTTTGGAAATTGTACACTGAGAAAGAATAGTTTTGAAAATTCAGGAATGAAAAAATTAAGGACATACATTGTACCTTAAATCTTAATGACACCAAGATATCCTAGTTCACGTTTATATTTATGCCATGATGACTTCACTGTTCCAGCTAACGAGGTGGAAATCTCCAAATATCTTTAAATTTCTGTTCTATTCCCTTTGGATTTTCAGAGTAAAATGCCTACCCAAGGAAGCTAACAAATGCAGACACTTAAACTCAGCCCCTCCATCACATGTCACTGGATGACTGACTCTATTAGACTGCCGAGACTGCTGGGAAGCACTCCCACACCAGTCATTCTCAGTGAGCACAGATATGGGTGTACAGTTCTAGCTGTCAGAGCCTGGCATGAGTCTCTCTGGCTAATCTCAAGGTGTCTGCAAAGCTGGGTCCATTCTAGAGGCTCAGGGAGAACCTAAGAGAGACAGGGGAAAGCTGTCTTCTCCTTAATTCCAGTTTGTGTTCTGACCACCTACATTCCTTGGCACAGGGACCTCCCACCTTCGTCAAAGCCAGCAGTGTCACATTTTCTCCTGGTCTCCCTCTCTGCATCTAGATGAGTACTGTGCTGACTTTGCCCCCCTGTATGATCCTACTCATCTTCTACCTTCAAGTCAGCTGATTGCAGCCCTGTTCCTTCTGCTACCCTATTCCTTCAGTTGATATAAAAAACATCATATTCAAACATACTGGGGATTCAGATTTAAATATCTTACAGGAGTCAGAACTCTGCCTACTACAAATTGTCAGAATACTATGATTATGTGTCACTCAAGGGCCCTTATATAAAGGATACACAGATTTAATCATAGCCTCTGGAGTGAGTGATTACACTCTTCCCACAAAACTCTACACAAAGACAATGTTTGAATCACAGGAACTGAAACAACTTGTAATTGAGTGTAACACAGAACCACAGCCTTTCTTCTCAGAGAGCAGTCCACAGACAGGACTTGCAGCATCAACACCCCCTGGGCACTTGTCACATACATAGCTTCTCTGAGACTGAAAGATCTGCTGAGTCAGATTCTGAATTTGAATTAGAATTCTGGGTACACCATATGCGTTTGAAACTGAAGAAGTGCTGGTCTAAACTAGATTTTGTTACCTTGTACAATTTATATTTGGGGATGGATTATAAATACAGGGGTATTTTTTTGTGTGAACATGAATTGTAGGTGTGTAGTGGTTTCCCTTCAGGCATCGCTAGGTGTAAAGTCATTACCAGTTGAGACCCACTGACTGGAAGAAACCAGATAAAATCATAACCAAGGCCCATTATATACTCTGATATCACCATTGAGCAAATTGCTAAACCCCTTTGGCTCCTCCCTAAGGCCTTGGTACAAGCCATCCCTACTGCTAGGTACATACTTGCTCATACAGCCTCGATCTCCTTCCCTTTCTCTCTTGAACTGAGTGCACAAATGTCACTTGTTGGCAGGTCTTGCCTAAAAACCCATGAAAAATAGAGCAGCCTGGATACTTTCCCTTTAGACATGCTTTTGTTTTCTTCATAGAATTTGTCACCATGTGTAATGTTATATTTATTTCTTTTTTTTTTTGCTTCTATATTCTTTCCCCAATATTGCCTTATAGAGACTTGTGTTCTTCAGCACCATCTACTCACAGCTTAGACAGTGCAGAAAACACAGTCAGCACTCAATTTGTATTCTTGAAAAACTTGAATAATTTCTCCTTAATAATGTATTTAGGCTAACACCTTAGGGGGAAAAACAGATTGGGACAAAAATTCATGCTCTGGTGAACACAGAAAAATCATAGAGGGAAGGGATCCAACCCAAAATACTGAAATTAATATTTTAACTACAACATATAAACTGTAACATTACATCTATATGAGTAATACTGCTTTTTGTAAAAATTACTCATGTTCTTTTTCTCTTTCCTGAAAGTCACCTCCACCTCATGGCAGCAGGGAACCTTACAAGAGTGTCAGAATTTCTTCTCGTGGGACTATCAGAGGCACCAGAACTGCAGCCCATCCTATTTGGGCTGTTCCTCTCCATGTACCTGGTCACTGTGTTGGGAAACCTGCTCATCATCCTGGCGGTCAGCTCAGACTCCCACCTACACACCCCCATGTACTTTTTTCTCTCCAACCTGTCCTTGGTAGACATCTGTTTCACCTCTACCACCGTCCCAAAGATGCTAGTGAACATCCAGACACAGAACAAAGCCATCACCTATGCAGGATGCATCACTCAGACTTGTTTTTCCTTACTCTTTGGAGTGTTGGATGATATCCTCCTGACTGTGATGGCCTATGACCGCTTTGTGGCCATCTGCCACCCCCTGCACTATATGGTCATCATGAACCCCCGGCTCTGTGGACTGCTGCTTCTGGTGTCCTGGATCATAAGTGCCATGAATACCCTGTTACAATGCTTGATGGTGTTGAGGCTGTCTTTCTGCCCAGGCTTGGAAATCCCCCACTTTTTCTGTGAACTCAATCAGGTGACCCACCTTGCCTGTTCTGACACATTTCTTAATAACATTGTGATTTATTTTGTAACTATGCTACTAGGTGGTGGTCCCCTGGCTGGGATCCTTTACTCTTACTCTAAGATTGTGTCCTCCATAAAGGCAATCCCATCAGCTCAGGGGAAGTATAAGGCATTTTCCACCTGTGCGTCTCATCTCTCAGTTGTCTCTTTATTTTATGGTACAAGCCTAGGGGTGTATCTCAGCTCCGCTGTTACCCACAACTCACAATCAAGTGCAATTGCCTCAGTATTATACAGTGTGGTCACACCTATGCTGAACCCCTTCATCTACAGTCTCAGGAACAAGGACATAAAAAGAGCTCTCAAAAGATTCTTTGTGGTGGCAGGTACACAAGGGACAATCACCTGAGGCCAAAAATTATACTTACCTTCTTTGCCCTAAGATTCAAAACCAGAAACTCTGATTCTTATACAGATTTTGGGTTTTGAACTTGCTCATTTCATTTCTGTCCTGGAATTTCCTTTGTTTGTTTCAACTTCTCTATACAGTTTAAGCCACCATTTTATTAAGCTTTCTGCATTGTCTATTATATATACAGATTTTCCTTTGTCCTTTTTCCTCAAATCAAAAAGTTTTTCCAACCTTGATCAGATATTCTCATAAGTGTTTCTCTACTTCTGTGGCAACATTGATGTCTTTAGAATAATTTCTTCTCAAATGACATACAGGGCCAGCAGAAGTAAGGCTTGCTTGAGTGTGCTTGGTACAGTATATGAATGCCTTACATGAGATGGACAGCAATTTCAAAATTTCACATGAAATGGCATATGGTGTGTTCCACTGTGATATTGTTATGATAAAGAATTACATGCTTATGACTTTGTAATAAAAAAGAAGCTTTCTTAGTGCCAGACCCTATATATTATTGTAAGTAATTTCTTCTTGTTTTGTAGATACATGAATAAAGGGTTTTCTAGAAAGAAATTTTATAACATGTTGATTCTTGTATAAAATTCACAAAATTTTTATGTATATTCCTGTAATTCCAAAAGAGTTTTGATCCCTGGATATATCCATGGATATATCTGTTATCTAACTTACTCCCTTTGATCTTATTCAAATTTATTCTAATTAAAAATAAAAATGCATATCTTTCAAGTTTCAAAACAAAATAAAAACATTAAGTTAAAAATAGAGTTCCAAGAGAACTTCATGTTTGGGCACAATATAAGTGCTTATGCAGCAGCCGTGACATACATCTGGCACTGTGATTGCAAAAAAAAATCAGGAACAGGACAAGGCTGTCCACTTTCACCACGTCTATTCAACATAGTATTGGAAGTCCTGGCCACAACAATCAGACAAGAAAAAAAATAAAAGACATCCAAATTGGAAAGGAGAAATCAAAACTGTCATTCTTTGCAGAATACATGATACTGTACATAGAAAACCCAATAGACTCCACCAAAAAACTTCTTGACCTAATAAGTGAATTTGGCAAAAGAGCAGGATACAAAGACAAAATTCAGAAATTGAAGGCATTTTTGTACACAACGATGAAATATCAAAAACAAAAATCAGGAAAAAACATCTCATTTGATATAACAATAAGAAAAGTAAAGTACCTAGAAATAAATCTTCCCAAGAAGATAAAAGACCTGTACTCAAAAAACTACACAACTCTAAAGAAAGAAATCAGGAAGACACAAACAAAGGGAAGCATGTACCATGCTCATGGATTGGAAGAACTAACATCATCAAAATGTTTACACTACCAAAAGTAATTTGTAGATTCAATGCAATCCCTATCAAAATACCAATGACATGTTTCATAGATACAGAACAAACAATTAAAAAATCTATATGGAACCATAAACAACTCCATATAGCCACAGCAATTTTGAGAAAGAAAACAAAGTAGGAGGGACCAAAATACCTGATATCAAAATGTATTACAAAGCCACTGTAATTCAAACAGCCTGATACTGGCACAAGAATAGACACATAGAACAATGGAATAGAATAGAGAGCACAGAAATAAACCCTAGTCTCTGTGGTTAATTAATATTTGACATACGGAACAGAAGCATAAATGGAGTAAAAATAGCCTCTTCAATAAATTGTGTTGGGAGATCTGGACATCTACATGTATAAAAAAAGTAAACTTGATTGCCAACTTACACCATACATGAAAATAAATTTAAGGTGGATGAAAGACTTAAATTTAAATAGCGACACCATAAAAGTCCTAGAGGAAAACATAGGCAGGAAAATTTCAAATATTCCACATAACAATATTTTCACCAATATGTCCCCTAGAGCAAGGGACATAAGGGAAAGAATTAACAAATGTGATATCCTCAAAATAAAAAGCTTCTGCATGGCTAAAAAAAAACTCCATTAAAATTAGAAGAGAACCAGCCCTGGATGGCGTTGCTTAGTGGATTGAATGTGGGCTTGCGAACCAGATGATCACGGTTTGATTCCCAGTCAGGGCACATGCCTGGGTTGCAGGCCAGTTCCCAGCAGGAGACCCATGAAAGGCAACCATATATTTTTCTCAAAGTTATGAACTGAGTACACATTTGAATCATATTAGTACCTCATGATAAAATGAGGTATGAAATGAACCATACATATTTCTCTCCCTCTTTCCTTCCCTTCCTCTCTAAAGATAAATAAATCTTTTTTAAAACATTAAAAGAGAACCAACCATATAGGAAAACATATTTGCCAATGATACCTCAGACTAGGTATTCATCTCCAAAATAGATAAAGAACTCACACAAGTCTACATCAGAAAGACAAACAACACAATCAATAAATGGGCAAAAGATCTGAACAAGACACTTCTCCACAAAGGACATACAGAGAACCCAGAGGTATGTGAAAAGATGTTCAGTATCACTAGCCATCAGAGAGATGCAAATTAAAACCACAATGAGATGCCACTTCACACCAGTGAGAATGGCTATCATAAACAAATCAACAAACAACAAGTGCTAGAGAGGATGTGGAGAAAAAAGAACCCTACTGCACTATGGGTGGGAATTCAGACTAGTCCACCCATGGAGAAAACACTATGGAATTTCCTCAGGAAACTGAAAAAAATTGAACAAAGATTTTATAACAGCTTCTGTAATGACTAAATGTCCATTCTGCATTCAAAATTGCATGGAAATGCTTTTTGGTTCTGAAGACCTAAATCTACCTACCCCCAACTTGAACACAGCCATGGCCTTACTACTCCAAGTGTGGTCCAGAGACCAGCACCTGAAGCATCAATACCACCTGGAACTCATTTGATTCAAAGAACCCTTGGGCCCACCAGGACCAGCATTTGAACTATAATCCTGGGCAGCTTATGTGTACCTTGAAGTTGGAGAAGTGCTGGTATAGGCTAGGCTTAGTCACCTTCTCAGGTTGAGAATAGGGTTTGGATAATTATATGTAATGGATACTGTAAGTGGTTAGAAACCTCCCTCCACACATTGCCAAGTGTCTCCAGGGGCAAATCATGTCAGACACTGGCCCAGAGTTTGAAAACTAGAAGCAACCTGACAGATTCCAATCAAGGCCCACCCCTCACTCAGTTCATAGCTTTGAGCAAATCACTAAACCACTTCCAGCCCCATTTCTGTAAAGGGGAATGGCATTCACATCAGTAACACCTCGTAGAATGGATTTTTCAAAAAATTAAACCAGACAGAATCAATAAGGTACTAGGCTTAGATTATATGGACCAAAGGATCAAAGTGCATATCTCATAATTAACAATTATTTTATCATGAGGTACTAAATGACAGCTCATAACATGTGATATAAGTAAGAAATTTCTAATTATTTTGACAAATAGGCCAGAGAGGAAGACTGTGGTGGCCAGGACAGCATATCAAATGAACAGAGCCCCCCATCCACACTTTGAAGAAGAATAACAATGCTCTGGAGACATCAGGCCTGTGTCCCCACCAAAACTCAGTGCTTTAAGGACCAAAGAAATATGGTCCTCCTGTGTTCCATAGTCTCAGACTGTGGAGAAAATTTTAACTCAGTGTTGGAATAAGGTAGTAGGTGGTAAGACCTCATGGAAGCAGGTGAGATCCAAAACAAGGAGTCATAAAATCGAAATCCACCTGACTTCTAACCTGGTCTCTTGAGATCTGAGAATCATTAGGAAAAAATAATTCTATTTATTCCAGAGGCCCAGAGGGGAATTGGGTACATAGATGTTAGAAAACACGAGGGAAATGTGCCTGATGAGCAGATACTCAGAGAGCTGTAAATATCTCCCCCACTCCTGCTGTCCCTCAGCTTGTACAATGTTGCTGGACAAACATGGTTGTGGCTGTGATTCCTAAGTCTGGCTCGGGAATGATGCTTCACTCCTTCCTGCTGTTTTGTCTGGGACAGACCTTCAGTCTTCATCTTCCACCCTCCAGGAACCAATTCTGACTTCCAAACAGAGACCAGAAAACCTGTCTAGGGGAGTCTGAGAGTCTGGTAGGTATATCAGGAAAGGGTCAGAGGGGCTGGATCCTGAGAACTTTTACCTCAGGTATGGCAACCCTAATCAGTCCGGCCCCAAGACCAGATATCTCTGTATTCCTGGTTAAGTAACTATTTTATACTTAAATTACTTAATATATTAATAAGGATGCACCTGTTTGAATCTGCGCTCCTGGACCATAGCTGACAGTTAGGTGATGGGTCTGGGAGTGCAGTGGGGAGTCGCTGCACAGTGACTGAGATGCAGGAAATGGTTACAGGAAAATGAAAACACTTCTCAGAGAGTTTTGCTGTTTTTAGAGATGAAATGGAGCCTTAGGTGTGGAGTACAGTGAAGTGAGAGTGTGTGTAATAAAATTCTAAGCCAGGGTACCTTTGAGCATGTTGTGTATTCATTGAAAAGATTCAGACCAGTGAGGCAGACAGCACCTTGTAGCAGCAGTTAGTGAGGCAGACATTGCAGTATCTTCTCTCATGAGGCATATTCACATGAGAGTATATTTAATAAGTCTAAAGGGGAGTACTAACTAGTTTTATCTCATTACTGACAAGGCTGCAATATTTTGAGATTTTGTGCCCTTTTACTTTCTATATTAGAACAGTAGAAATTTCTGTCCCACACTTAGCCTGTTCCTGCAGTGGTCATATCTCTGTGCTTTGAATGAGAGAGGCTGTCATGCTCTTGGGAAATATAAATTGAGGATTGACCAACTTGTAAATGAGGAGTATAGTGTACTGAGTAACAAGTTTTGACAATTCAGTGATAAAGAAACTAAGGTCACACATTGTACCTTAAATCTTAATGACACCAAGATGTCCTAGTTCACAGCCTTTACTTTACATTTATGCCATGAAGACTTCACTGTCCCACCTAATGGGATAGAATATCTCCAATCATTTCAATATTTCTTTTCTAGTTTCCTTGGATTTTCAAAGTAAAATGCCTACCCGAGAAAACTAATAAATGCAGAGACTTAAACTCAACCCCTCCATCACATGTCACTGGATGACTGACTATTAAACTGCAGAGACTGCTGGGAAGTGCTCCCACACCAGTTGTTCTCAGTGAGCACAGAGATGTGGGTACAGTTCTAGATGTCAGAGCCTGGCTGGAGTCTCACTGGCTAATCTCAGGGTGTCTGCAGGGCTGGGCTCCTCCTAGAGCCACAGGGAGAATCTGTTTTCTCCTCAATCCCTGTTTGTATTCTGACCACCTGCAGTATTTGGCTCAGGGCCCTTCCTCCTTCTTCAAAGCCAGCAGTGCTGCTCTTTCTCCTGGTCTCCCTCTCTGCTTCTAGGGGAGCACTATGTTGACCCTAGTCCTCACAGATGATCCCGGCTCACCTTCTATCTTAAATCAGCTGATTACCAGCCCTGTTCCTTCAGCTACCCTCATCCATCCCTTGCTTTAAAAAAATAACGTATTCAAATATACTAGGAAATACGATGTGTACATCTTACAGAGGTCGAAATCCTGCCTGCTAAAGGTTGGTTTTCAGATGTGTATTTTGTGTCAGTCAAGGGCCCTTACACAAAGGGAGCACAGATTCAATCATAAACTCTGGAATGAGTGATTACCCATTTCCTCCAAAACCCCATGCAGAGACAACATTTGGATCACAGGAATGAGAGTGACTGCCACGGAGTCTAACACAGAACCACAGCCTTTCTTCCCAAAGGGCAGTCCACACACCAGGACCTGCAGTGTCGATACCACCTGGGTGCTTGTCAGAAACATAGCTTCTCTGAGCCTGAAGGACCTGCTGAATCACGTTCTGCATTCGAACTAGAATCCTGGGGACTCTATATGCATTTGAAGCTACAGAACTGCTTGTCTAAACTAGGTTCTGTCACCTTTTACCATTGTCATTTGGGGAGGGATAATGATTTGGGGGAGATTTGTGTGTGTATATTTGTGAATTGTAGGTGTTTAGTAGTATCCTTTCAGGCATTGCTAGGTGTAAAGTCATTTCTTGTGTAAATCCACTGCCTAGAAGCAACCTGAAATAATTATAACCATACTCTGATATTACCTTTGAGCAAATCACTACATGCCTGCAGCTGCTCCATGAGGCCTGGGTAGTGGCCATTCCCTCTGCTGGGGCACATACTGGCCCACATAAGCTTTATCTCCATCTATTTCTCCCCTGAGTTCTTTGCTCAAACATCACCTTGTTGGCCAGTCTTGCCTAAAAACCCATGAGATATAGAATGGCCTACTCGCTTTCTAATTTAGACCTGATTTTGTTTTCTTCATAGGATTTGTCACCATCTGTTGTTATATTTATTCCTGTTATTTGCTTCTATATTCTTTCTCTAATATAGGCGTGTAGGGACTTGTGTTCTTCAAAACCCTTCATTCACAGTGCAGACAGTGCCCAAAACATGGTCAGTACTCAATTTGTATTCCTGAAATACATGATATGTTTCTCATTAAAACTGTGAAATATTAGGCAGCATAAAGAAGGAAGGAGCACCTATCCTTCCCGACAGCATTGATGGAACTAGAGAGCATTATACTAAGTGAAATAAGCTAGGCAATGAAAGACAAATGCCATAATGTCTCACCTATAATTGGAGCCTAATCAATAAAACAAACAACCAAGCAAAATACAGCCAGAGACGTTGAAATAGAAAAACAAAGTGACAGTAACCAGAGAAGAGTGGGGAGATGGATAATAGGGGGAGGACCATCAAGGAGCATGTATGAAGGACACATGGACAAAGCCAAAGGGAATAGATTTGGAGATGGGAGGCAAAGAAGGGTGGGGCAGGGGGTCCATGGTGGGATGAAAATGGAGGCAACTGTACTTGAAGAACTATTTTTAAAAACTTAGTATTCCTGATACCTTAGGGGGAAAAGTAGGTTAGGACAAAAACTCCTACTCTGAGATGACACAGAAAACTCCTAAAGTACAACAGACATGTCCCAAAAGATGAAATGTATTTCTTAACTCCAAAATGTAAATACTAGCATCAAAGCTATTTGAGTAACACTGGGTTATATGAAAATTACTCCTGTTCTCTTTCTCCTTCTTGAAAGTCACCTCCACCTCATGGCAGCAGGGAACCGTACGAGAGTGTCAGAATTTCTTCTCCTGGGACTATCAGAGGCACCAGAACTACAGCCCATCCTATTTGGGCTGTTCCTCTCCATGTACTTGATCACTGTGTTGGGAAACCTGCTCATCATCCTGGCCATCAGCTCAGACTCCCGCCTACACACACCCATGTACTTCTTCCTCTCCAATCTGTCCTTAGTAGATATTGGTATCACCTCCACCACCATCCCAAAGATGCTGGTGAACATCCAGAAACAGAGCAAAGCCATCATCTATGCAGGATGCATCTTCCAAACATATTTTTTCATACTGTTTGGCATGTTGGATGACTTCATTATGGTAATAGCTTATGATAGGTTTGTGGCCATCTGTCACCCTCTGCATTACATGGTCATAATGAATCCCCGGCTCTGTGGACTGCTGGTTCTGGTGTTCTTTACCATGAGTGCCCTGGATTCTTTGCTACAATGCAAGATGATGTTGCAGTTCTCCTTTTGCACAGATGTGGAAAACCCCCACTTTTTCTATGAACTCAACCAGGTAACCCAACTTGCCTGTTCTGATACTTTTCTTAATACCAGGGTGATGTATTTTGTAACTGTGCTAATAGGTTGTGGTCCTCTGGCTGGGATCCTTTATTCTTACTCTAAGATAGTGTGTTCCATATGGGCAATCCCATCAGCTCAGGGAAAGTATAAAGCATTTTCCACCTGTGCATCTCACCTCTCAGTTGTCTCCTTATTTTATGGTACAATCTTAGGAGTGTATCTCAGCTCTGCTGGTACCCACAGCTCACAGTCCAATGCAACAGCCTCTGTGATGTACGCTGTGGTCACACCCATGCTGAACCCCTTCATCTACAGTTTCAGAAACAGAGACATAAAGGGGGCTCTCAAAAGATTCTTTGGGATGGCAGGTAAAATAGGGACCATCATCCTGAATCAGAAAGTATGACCTTGCTTTCTTGTCTCTAAGAGGAAAACCAGAACGGTTTTCTTAAATCAGATTTTGGTTTGAAAACTTGCTCTTTTATTTCTCTGTTGTCATTTCCATTTCTTTGAGTTCAACTTTTCTACACAATTTAAATTACCATTGTATTAAGCTTTATCCCAGACATTTTCTCCTTTTCTCCATATTCTAGGCTCAACATAGATATTTCTTCCACCTGGATCAGAACTCTTTGCAAATTACAGTTTATTTCACAGCAACATGGATCTCTTTAAGAGTCATATCTTCTGAAATGACATACATTGTTGTAAGTAAGTTGTTCTTGTTTTATAGATACAATGGTCATAAGTTGTATTACCATGTGAAATAATTTCACTTTGTTACTCAAACCATTTATGTACTTTCATTCCAGGAAGATCTGGAACCTCAGTTTTAACTTTTGTGTCCCTCATTCTTTGTACATCAGTACATTAGCATCTCTTCCTGAGGATAGAGATTTGATCATTGTTTCCTGTAAGTTCAGCCTGTTGACAGAGATGCTATAGGATAGGAAGGCCTGGGCACTGGTGATGGGCCCTGCTACTTATTCCTCAGACCACAGTCAATGTCGTGGCTGGACGACCCCTTGTGGTCCTTATTATAATTGCAACAACCATCAGGGAATTGTGAAAGCGAAAAGTTTATTTCTCAAGGATCCTAGACAGTCGGAGCATCTTCAGGGCCACAGAAGATCTCTCAATGGGGGGCAAGGAGGAGGAGGGAGAGACAGACAGACAGACAGGCAGACTGAGTTGGATGGGGAGGTTTGGGTGCTTGCCTAGCAGACTTATCACTCAGTGGGCAGTAGGATTATTTGACATAGATGCCTTCCAAACTGATGATTCATACATCAAAAGTGTAATGTCACTCTGTCTGATATGGCTTAATCGATTGAGCGCCGGCCTGTGAACCAAAGGATTGCCGGTTCAATTCTCAGTCATGGCACATGCCTGAGTTGTGGGCCACGTCCCCAGTAAGGGACATGCAAGAGGCAACCACACATCAATGTTTCTCTCCCTCTCTTTCTCCTCTTCCCCTGTGTCTAAAAATAAATAAGTTAAACTTTTTCTAAAGTGTAATGTCAAGCATGTACACTAGAAACATGTTATTGGGTTTTATGACCAATCTCTCAGCTTGTCTTATTAGGCTTTATGTCCAGAAAACCTACCATAGTATCTGGAAAAAACCTGACTATTTAAATTATAAAAATATGAAATCTGTCTAGAAGGTATTAAGCCATATAACATGAAAAATAGAGATATTTATTGAAGAAGATACAAAATACAAGAAACATTGTACTTAAGACAATGACACTTTAGTTCCCTTCAAGGTAGGCACCTTGGAACCTCTCACAGTTCTCCAAAGTATCATCAGCTGCCTTGTTGTATTTCCCTGAGTCTTGTCAGTGGTCTGAAACCTCTTTCTTTCAAAGGTGATTTGAGTTTTGGGAAAAGCCAGGAGTCACAGGGCACCAAATCTGGGTTGTAGGTTGGCTGAGTCACCTGGGTAGTTTGATATTTTGCCACAAAATTCTGCATGAGACATGATGCATGAGGGGGTGGGTGGTCATGATGAAGCTGCCAATCACCAGATGCCCACAGCTGCAGGCTTCTGAATCATCCAAATAGTTTGTTTCTATGGAGTAATGTTCAACCTTAGGGCAAATTTTGATGCAGATTCACTGCTCTACTATCTCAGTCATTTTGAAATCGACAGCCACACAGTACAAATGCTCACTCAATAGTGTCTACTGACCCACTGACTAGTACAAGGAAGCCGTTATTGTTCACACATGTGCATTCCAGTCCACTTCGTTGGCTGCCAGGTTACATCGATGTTGCACAAACCTTTCTCATTATATTAACAAGGCTGGATGTTTTCAGCATAGACCTTGTGTGTCTCCCAGTGGTTTCTATTTAAACGTGAGGCAGGATACAAAGGAGTTACAGAAAACCCAACAGGTGAAATGAAGAACTAGAAGCAGACATCCTTTCACCAGAGCCCACTTATACCCCCATTCTGTCATAATCAAAGAGAAATCATTTATGGCAGGGAAACCACTCTGGCAGGTGTGGAAGTCAATGACAAGAACTGACTAGAACCAGATCATTTCCAAGTGGAGGAATGATTGACTACATCCACCCCAAACCTCATTATACCATCATTATAATGAAAACTGACACCACGTGTAGAAGGGGAGCACATGAGGACAAAGGTCATGAAACTTCCAGAAGACCATTTTAGGAACAAGGCCCTCTCCCAAACAGAAGGCAGAGTCATAATTTGGCACTCCAAAGCTTGGAGAAACCCTCTCCCACCTTGGACACATATAAAGCCACAAGAACTAACAGACTGTGTGCATAAACTCACTCTCCTGTTAGCCCTCATCCACTCTGGTTCATACTTTTCTTTCCCAGGGGCCTCCTTGCCTGGATCTCTTTCTTTTTCTCCACATGAATAAAACCTGCTTTATTGTCATCCCAATTTGTCCTTGATATTTTTCCCAGGACAGTCAAGGTCCCAGAGGTTGCCTGACACACACATTTCCCCAATTGCACCTGGGCAGGTGAAGCCACTTGTGCAAAGGCAGTTCAGTAACAGATTCATACATAAGACAGACAGTGATAAAAAGACAATGAGGTGTATGTGACATTTTGAGCTAAAAGTGAGGTATGTTTTTACTCCATTTTAAGGTACCTGGAGCATCAGAGGGGAGAAAAGTCATTAGCAGGACAGTAGGATGAGCAGATGATCAGTATTTAGAGTTTGTCCAGTCCTATACTTTGATTGTAAAGAGCTAACTCTGCTGATAACTTTTATTCTGGGCAAGGCCCTGAATTTAAAATTGGTCTTATATTGTAGTGGTATTTATTTTTTATTGTTTTATGGTTATGCTTTTACAGTTATCCCAATTTTTCTCCTTCAGGCTCCACCACCTAGCCCTCCCTGCACTTCCATAGTCAATCCCCACATTGTTGTCCATTGGTCCTTTGCATGTATTCTCTGACTAATCTCCGCTCCTTCTTTCAAAGAATCCCCACCTCCCCTGTCCCACTTACTGCTGTCTGGTTATTCCATGATCCTATACCTCAGGCTATTTTTCTCATTAGTTTATTTTGTCCATGGCATTCCTCTTATAAGTGAGATCATATGCTATTTGTCTTTCACTGATTGGCTTATTTCACTTAGCATGACAGTCTCTAGTTCCATCCTTGTTGTGACAAAAGGTAGGAATTCCTTATTTTTTTTCTACTGTGTAGTATTTCATTGTGTAAATGTACCACAGGTTTTAATCCATTCAACTACTGATGGGCACTTAGGCTGTTTCCAGCACTTGCCTCTTGTAAATTATGCTGCTATGAACACAGGGGTACATAGATTCTTCAGGGGTACATAAATTGGTGCCTCAGGATATTGGTGCCATAGCATATAATCCCAGCAGGGGAATCACTGTGTGAAAAGGCAGTTCCATTTTTAATTTTTTGAGAAACTTCCACACTGTTTCCACAGTGGTCATACCAGTCTGCATTCTTACCACAGTGCACTGGGGTTTCCTTTCCTCCACATTTTTGCCAGCACATGCTGTTTGTTGCTTTATTGATGATAGGCATTTTGGAAGGTGTGAAGTCGTATGTCATAGTGGTTTTCATTTCCTTCTCTCTGATAGCTAGTGATGTTCAGCATTTTTTCATATGTCTCTAGGTCATCTGTATGTCCTCCTTGGAAAAGTGTCTATTCAGAACCTTTGCCCATTTTTTAATTGGATTGTTTGTTTTCCTGGTGTACAGTCATATGAGTTTTTTCATATATTTTGGAGATTAAAACCATGTCCAATGTATCATTGGCAAATATGTTCTCTCATATAGTTGGTTACTTTTTCATCTTGATGATGATTTCTTTAGCCACACAGTAGCTTTTTAATTTGATGTAGTCCCATTTGCTACTTTTTTCTCTATCTCCCTTGCCTTAGGTGATATATTCACTAAAATATCATTACATGAGATATCTGCAATTTTATTGCCTATGTTTTCCACTATGACTTTTATGGTATCTTGACTTACATTTAAGGCTTTTGCTGCTTTTTAGTTTACTCTGGTGTATCATGTAATATGGTGGTCTAAAAGTTTCATTTTTTGAAAGTACCATTCCAGTTTTCATGACACCACTTATTTAAGAGATTGTCTTTATGCCATTTTAGGTTTGTGCCCCCTTTGTCAAATATTAATTGACCATAAAGACATGGTTTTATTTCTGGGTTCTCTATACAGTTACGTTGATTTTTGTGACTGTTCTTATGCCAGTACCAGACTGTTTTGCTTACAGTAACCTTGTGGTATAGTTTTGTATCAGTTACTGTTCTCCCTCCAACTTTGTTCTTCTTTTTACTATAGCTGAGGCTTTATAGGGACTTTTTTTTCCATCCATATATATTTTTGGAATATTTGTTATAGTCTGTGAAATATACTATTGGTATTTTAATAAGATTTCCACTGAAGAAGAAGATGAGGAAGATGGTGACAGAGTAGGACAAAGGATTTCGCTTCACACACCGGAGAAAAACCAGGCTGCTCTGCAGAGGAGCACAGTGAACACCCAACAAGGACCCAGCATATGGGACGGCAGGACCCCAGAAAGTATAGCGGACACTGAATGACCAGAGGTTGAGGAGAGGAGACGGACCTCAGATCAACAAGGTATGAGGGAACAGCGCAGAGCCTGCAGGCCCTTCGCCGGGCAGCGCCAGGGCCCTGGCAGGGCCGCCTTGATCTCTGAGAGCCGAGGGAGGGCAACAATGACAACCCTATGAGAGAACTAGTCACCGGCATCCTCTCTAACCAGCAGGGTGCAGATTGGAAAACACCAGGAGACATTGGTCTGCCTGTAGTGGCAGAGAGAGGAGTGGGCATTGGGAAGCAAACTGGAGAGCTCTGATAACCCGTGGAGTCAGGCTGTGGTTGCCAGTTTGGGGACCTGAGGGGCACCGGTATTACCAGTAGCCTGAGCCGGAGCTCCCACAGTCTCGGGGAGCTGCGCGCTACCGACAGGGCCCCTGGAAGAGCACCAGTCACTAGCTCCCTCCCTACCCAGCCAGGCGCAGACTGAGAAGCACCAGGAGTCGGGTGTGGTTACCAACTTGGAGGTCTGGGAGTCCCGTGCATTCCTGGTGGTGCGCATTCCCAGTGGTGCGCTGTGGTTACCAACTTGGAGGTCTGGGAGTCCCGTGCATTCCTGGTGGTGCGCATTCCCAGTGGTGCGCATTCTCGATAGCGGGGGACTCCAGCTGGGGACTCTAGCCAGTGCTCACACAGCCTCGGGGAGCTGCGGGCTGCTGCCAGGGCCCCTGGAAGAGCACCAGTCACCAGCTCCATCCCTACCCAGCTGGGCTCAGACTGAGAAGCCCCAGGAGTCAGGCTGTGGCTGCCGGCTTGGAAGAATTGTGAGTTGCCCAGTGTGTGCAGCCACAGCACTGGGAAAGGTCCAAGCCCAAGCCTGCAAGACCAGGAAACCCTGGCTGGGAGTGCGTGCTGGGAAGCCTGGGGAAAAACCTGCTCTCAGCAGGGCACGGGAGAGCAGCGCCACTCTGGATCTTGGGAGGGCACTGGCAAGACCAGCTAAGTTCACCGAGATGAGAGAAAGGCCGCACTAATAGCCCCTCAGGCTGCTGCAGCTAGTGAGACCAGAAGAAAAGGTTTGACCAGCTAGAAACCAACAAGAGGAGTAGGTGGAAGTGGAGAACACCAAGATACCTGCAGAAGACTGCACCACTGAATCTCACAGGCATCTTATCACAGAAGTTCACACCATAAACCCAGGAACCGAGAACAGATCACTTTAAGAAGCTGAAGCCAACAAGAAGAGCAACACAAACAATGGGAAGACAAAGAAACAATACCCAAATGAAAGAAAAGGAGGAAGTCTCAGAAAGAACGTTAGATGAAATAGAGGCAAGCCAACTATCAGATATTGAATTCAAATCACTGATTATCAGGAAATTCAAAGAGCTTACAACGAGCTACCAGAAACTACAGGGGAGCTACAATGAACTCTCTGCAAACTACACCAACATGAAAAAGGTTACTAATAGAAACCATTAGTAAAGGCCAAGAGGAAATGAAGAATACAATTTCTGAACTGAAGAACACAGTAGAAGGTATGAAGAATAGAATCAATATGGCGGAAGATCGCATAAGTGAGATAGAAGACAGGATAGAAAGAATCTCCCAGACAGACCAAATAATGGAAAAGAGAATCAGAAAAAATGAGGAGAATTTAAGAGAAATACAAGACAACATGAAACGTAATAATATCCGAATAATAGGAATACCAGAAGGAGAGGAAGAAGAACAAGGGATAGAAAACCTACTTGAAAGAGTAATAACGGAAAATTTTCCTAAGTTGAGGAGAGAGAAAGTCACACGGATTCAGGAATCGCAGAGAGTCCCAATCAGGTGGAACCCAAAGAGGCCTACTGCAAGACACATCATCATTAAAATGGCAAACCTCCAAGACAAAGAGAAAATCCTAAAGGCAGCAAGGGAGAAAAAGGAAGTAACATACAAGGGGGTCCCAATAAGGTTGGCTACTGACTTCTCAATGGAAACATTCCAAGCAAGAAGAGAATGGCAAGAAATATTCCAAGTAATGAGAAACAGAGGCCTACAACCAAGGCTACTGTACCCAGCAAGGCTCTCAATCAAGATAGAAGGCCAAATAAAGAGCTTCCAAGACAAAAGAAGTCTAAAAGAATACGCCTCCACCAAACCAGCTCTACAAGAATTACTAAAAGGGCTGCTTTAGGAAAGGAAGGAAAAGAGAGAGATAGAGAGGAACACAGGTACACAAATGGCAATGAATAAGTACCTTTCAATAATAACCTTAAACGTAAATGGATTAAATGCACCAATTAAAAGACATAGAATAGCTGAATGGATAAGAAAGCATGACCCACACATATGCTGCCTACAAGAGACCCACCTCAGGTCAAAAGACCACCACAGACTAAAAGTGAAAGGATGGAAACAAATTTTCCAAGCAAATGGACAAGAAAAAAAAGCCGGGGTAGCAATTCTCATATCAGACAAAATAGACTTCAAAAAAAGGGCCATAAAGAGAGACCCAGAAGGTCACTTCATAATACTCAAGGGAAGAATCCACCAAGAAGACATTAACATCATAAATATATATGCACCCAACATAGGAGCACCCAAATATATAAGAAAAATCCTAGAAGACTTCAAGAAAGATATTGACAGCAACACAATTATAGTAGGGGATTTTAACACCCCACTGTCAAAAATGGACAGATCTTCCAAACAAAATATCAACAAAGATATAGCAGCATTAAACGACACTCTAGAAGAAATGGACTTGACTGATATATATAGAGCGCTTCATCCCAAAGAAGCTAAATACACATTCTTTTCAAATGCACATGGAACATTTTCAAAGATAGACCACATGATAGGACACAAAATGAGCCTCAACAAATTCAAGAAAATTGAAATCATACCAAGCATTTTCTCTGACCACAAGGGACTGAAATTAGAAACCAACCCCAAAGGAAAAAACCCAAAACACCCAAAATCATGGAGACTGAATGGTATGCTATTAAACAACGAATGGGTCAAGATTGAAATTAGGGAAGAAATCAAAAAGTTTCTGGAAACAAATGAAAATGAACTCACAACAACCCAAAACTTATGGGACACGGCCAAGGCAGTCCTGAGAGGGAAGTTCATAGCAATACAGGCTTACCTAAAGAAAATAGAAACATTTCAAACAAACAACCTAACCCGACGCCTGCAAGAACTCGAAGAACAACAACAAAGACAGCCCAGAGCAAGTACAAGGAAGGAAATAACCAAGATCAGAGCAGAATTAAATGACATAGAGACCAAAAGCACAATTATAAGGATCAATGAATCCAAGAGTTGGTTTTTTGAAAAGATAAACAAAATAGACAAGCCTTTAAGTAGGCTCATTAAGAAAAGAAGAGAGAGGACACAAATAAACACAATCAGAAATGAAAGAGGAGAGATTACAACTGATACCACAGAAATAGAAGGGATTGTAAGGAATTACTATGAAGAACTGTATGCCAAGAAATTTGAAAACCTAGGTGAAATGGACAAATTTCTAGAAAAATATAATCTTCCAAAACTCAATGAAGAAGAAGTAGAAAGCCTGAACAGACCAATAACAGCAAATGAAATTGAAGCAGTAATCAAAAAACTCCCATCACACAAAAGCCCCGGACCAGATGGTTTCACAGGAGAATTCTACAAAGCGTTTAAGGAAGAGCTAACCCCTATTCTTCACAGACTATTCCAAAAAATCCAAAATGATGGGAAACTCCCAAACTCTTTTTATGAAGCGAGCATTATCCTAATTCCAAAACCAGATAGAGACACAACAAAGAAAGAAAACTTTAGGCCAATATCACTGATGAACATAGATGCTAAAATCCTCAACAAAATATTGGCAAATCGCATCCAACAATACATCAAAAAGATCATACACCATGACCAAGTGGGATTCATCCCAGGGATGCAAGGATGGTTCAATATCCGCAAATCAGTAAATGTAATACACCACATAAACAAAAGCAAGGACAAAAACCACATGGTCATATCAATAGACGCGGAAAAAGCTTTTGATAAGGTACAACACCCATTTATGATAAAGGTACTCAGCAAAGTGGGAATAGAGGGAGCATTCCTCAATATAATAAAGGCCATATATGAAAGACCTACAGCCAACATCATACTGAATGGGCAAAAACTGAAAGCTTTTCCACTAAGATCAGGAACAAGACAAGGTTGTCCACTTTCACCACTTCTATTTAATATAGTATTGGAAGTTCTAGCCACAGCAATCAGACAAGAAAAGGAAATAAAAGGCATCCAAATCGGAAAGGAGGAAACAAAACTGTCACTGTTTGCAGATGACATGATAGTGTACATGGAAAATCCTATAGACTCTACCAAAAAACTGCTGGAACTAATAAATGAATTTGGCAAAACAGCGGGATACAAAGTCAATATCCAGAAATCAAAGGCATTTCTGTATACTAACAATGAATCAGCAGAAGCAGAAATCAAGAAAAAAATCCCATTCGATATAGCAAAAAGAAAAATAAAATATCTGGGAATAAATCTAACCAAGGAGGTTAAAGACCTGTATGCAGAAAATTACACAACACTGAAGACAGAAATCAAGGAAGACACAAACAAATGGAGACGTATACCGTGTTCATGGATTGGAAGAATTAACATCATCAAAATGTCCATACTACCCAAAGCAATTTACAGATTCAATGCAATACCTATTAAAGTACCAATGGCATATTTCACAGACATAGAACAAACACTTCAAAAATTTATATGGAACCATAAAAGACCCCGAATAGCAGCTGCAATGTTAAGAAAGAAGAACAAAGTAGGAGGGATCACAATACCTGATATCAAACTGTATTACAAGGCCACTGTAATCAAAACAGCCTGGTACTGGCATAAAAACAGGCACATAGACCAATGGAACAGAATAGAGAACCCAGAAATAAACCCAAATCTCTACAGTCAATTAATATTCGACAAAGGGGGCAGTATCATAAAATGGGGTAAAGATAGCCTCTTCAACAAATGGTGTTGGGAGAACTGGACAGCTACATGCAAAAAAATGAAACTCGAGCACCAACTTACATCATACACCAAAATAAATTCAAGGTGGATAAAAGACTTAAATATAAGCCATGACACCATTAAAGTCCTAGAGGAGAACATTGGCAGGAAAATCTCAGATATTTCACGCAGCAACATTTTTACTGATATGTCCCCTAGAGCAAGGACTATAAAGGAAAGAATAAACAAATGGGATCTCATCAAAATAAAAAGCTTCTGCGCAGCTAAAGAAAACAGCATTAAAATAAAAAGACAACCAACTGTATGGGAAAACATATTTGCCAATGATACCTCAGACAAAGGTTTAATCTCCAAAATATACAAAGAACTCACACAACTTAACTCTAAGAAGACAAGCAACCCAATCAAAAAATGGGCAGAGGACTTGAACAGACATTTCTCCAAGGAGGACATACAGAGGATCCAGAGACACATGAAGAGATGCTCAATATCGCTTGCTATCAGAGAGATGTAAATTAAACCACAATGAGATACCACTTTACACCAGTCAGAATGGCTATCATAATCAAAGCAATAAACAACAAATGTTGGAGAGGGTGTGGGGAAAATGGGACCCTAGTTCACTGTTGGTGGGATTGCAGACTGGTACAACCATTATGGAAAATAGTATAGAATTTTCTCAGAAAACTAAAATTGGACCTGCCTTTTGACCCAGCAATTCCACTGCTAGGATTGTATCCTAAGAACCCTAAAACACCAATCCCAATGAACATATGCACCCCAATGTTCATAGCAGCACAATTTACAATAGCCAAGATTTGGAAGCAACCTAGGTGCCCGTCAGTAAATGAATGGATCAAAAAACTATGGTACATATACACAATGGAATTTTATGCTGCAGAGAGAAAGAAGGAGCTCCTACCTTTTGTAACATTATGGATGGAACTGGAAAGCATTATGCTGAGTGAAATAAGCCATGTGTTGAAGGACAAATACTATACGATCTCACCTTTAACAGGAAGCTAAACAACAGAACAAAGAGGCAAGTAAGATATAACCAAAGACACTGAAATAGAGAACAGGTTGACAGTGACCAGAGGGGAGAGGGGAGGGAATTTCAGGGGAAATAGGGGTGGGATTTAGAGGAACATATATAAAGGATACATGGACAACAACTTAGAAGGGTGGAAATGGGAGGGAGGTGGGAGCACGGGGGTGGGATGCGATGGGAGTAATAGACAGAAAAGTGTACTTGAAAAAATAATTAAATTTAAAAAAATGAAAATAATGGGGAAAGAGCTTGAACAGACACTTCTCCAAGGAGGACATACAGAGGATCCAGAGACACATGAGAAGATGCTCGATATTGCTAGCTATCAGAGAGATGGAAATTAAAACCACAATGAGATACCACTTTACACCAGTCAGAATGGCTATCATAAACAAAGAAACAAACAACAAGTGCTGGAGAGGTTGTGGGGAAAAGGGGACCCTAGTTCACTCTTGGTGGGATTACAGACTGGTACAACCGCTGTTTAAAACAGTATGGAATTTTCTAGGAAAACCAAAAATGGACGTACCTTTTAACCCAGCAATTCCACTATTAGGAGTATATCCTAAGAACCGTGAAACACCAATCCAAAAGAACCTATGCACCCCGATGTTCATAGCAGCACAATTCACAATAGCCAAGAGTTAGAAGCAACCTAGATGTCCACCAGTAAATGACTGGATCAAAAAGGTATGGTACATTTACACAGTGGAATTATATGCTGCAGAAAGGAAGAAGGAACTCCTACCCTTTGCAACATCATGGGATGGAACTGGAAAGCTTTATGCTGAGCAAAATAAGCCAAGTGGTGAAAGACAAGTACCATATGATATCACCGTTAGCAGGAATCTAAACAACAAAACAAACAAGCAAGCAAAATATGACCAATGACACTCAAATATGGAACAGGCTGACAGGGTCCAGAGGGGAGAGGGGAGAGAATCATAGGGGAAAAGGGGGTGGACTCACATGAACAAGTATGAAAGACACATGGACAATAACTAAGGTGGGGGGCGGAAATGGGAGGGAGGTGGGGAGCACTGGGGGGGGCAGGGCTGGGAATATAAAACAGAAAAATGTACTTTAACAAGAATTAAATAAAAATTAAAATTAAAAAAATAAAAATAAAACCACAATGAACTAACAAAAAAAGATTTCCATTGAATCCATACATTGTTTTGGGTAGTATGAATATTGTAATGATATTAATGTTTCTAATCCGTGAATACAGCATATGCTTCCATTTATTTGTATCTTGCTCAATTTCTTTCTTCAATGTGCTATAGATTTCCAAGTACAGGTTTTTTACCTCCTTGATTAATTTTATTTCTAGGTACTTTTTATTTTGTTGTTGAAAAAACTCAGTAAAGGTGAGTTTTTTTTCGTTGTCTCTCCTCCTGATAGTTCATAGCCATGTGCAAAATACCATCGATTTCTGCATATTGGCTTTGTATCACACTACTTGCTGAATTCACTTATTAGGTCAAGTAGTTTTTTCATGGAGCCTATAGGGTCTCCTTTTTTAATTTGTAAAAGTGAGGTAACTGTTCAAGTACAGTTGTCTGCATTCCCCCACCACTCCCCCTGACCCCAGCCATCCCCACCTCTCTCCTCTGATTCCACTCTGCCTTGGATTTGTCCATGAGTCCTTTATAGTTGTTCCTGAAAACCCTTTCCTCCTTCCCCCCCACCATTACCCCTACCCACCTCCCCTCTGCTTACTGTCAAATTGTTCTTAATTGCAATGTCTCTGGTTATACTTTTCTTGCTTATCTGTTTTGTTGATTAGGTTCCACTTAAAGGTGAAATCATATGATATTTGTAGTTTACTGCCTGACTTATTTGACTTAGCATAATGCTCTCCAGTTCTATCCATGCTGTCACAAGGATAGGAGCTCCTTCTTTCTTTCTGCTGTGTAGTACAGGATTTTCTAAGTGCACCATCATGACATCTGTGAATAATGACACTTTTAGCTTTTATTTCCAATTTGGATGCTTTTTATTTCTTCCCCTTGCCTGATCACTGTCTCTAGTACTTGCAGTAGTCTGCTGAATAATAGTGGTGAAAGCAGACCCCCTTGTCTTGATCCTGATCTTAAGGGAAACACTTGCAGTTTCTGTCCATTGAGTATGATACTGGTAGTTCGTTTTTTGTATATGGCCTTTTTCATACTCGAATACACTCCCTTTATTCTCACATTGCCGAGTGTTTTTGTATAAATGGGTGCTAGATAATATCATATGCTTTTGTTGCATCTACTGACATGATCATGTGATTTTAGTCTTGCACTTTCTTTATATGATGTATAATGTCCAAATTTAACATTTTTGGACTTCCAGCCAAGATAGAGGTGTAGATAGATATACTGTACCTCCTTACACAACCAAAAGAAGGACAACAACAAATTAAAAAACAAAAACCGAACAGAACTGCCAGAAAATCAAACTGCATAGAAGTCCAACAACAAGGAGTTAAAGAAAAAAACATTCATCCAGACTGGTGGTAGAGGTGGAGATAAGCAGCCAGGGCAGAGAAGTCTCAAGGCAAGGTGGTGGCTAGAGGACCAGGATGGGCAAGGTGGCAGCTGGCCGACAGGGCAGTCTCATGTTTGCATGCAGATAAACCTGGAGGAACAATGGGGAGTGAGACAGACCAAGCAACCCAGGCTTCCTGCACAGGGAAATGAAGCTTCAAAACCTCAGACTGAAAAAACTTGATGGGGTTGTTGCAGCAGGAGAAACTCCCAGCTTCACAGACAACTGCCTTGGAGAGATGCAGAGTCCTAGAACATACACAAAACCACCCACCCAGGAATCAGCACCAGAACAATCCAATTTGTTTGTGGGTAGTGGAGGAAGGGACTGAAAGCTGGCTAAGAGCTGAGCAAGTGGCACTGTTACCCCTCAGGCCCCTCCCCCACATGAAGCCCCAGAACACAGGAATATGGCTTCCCCCACCCTGGCAAATACTAACGCTCTGTCCCTAGCTATGTAACATGCCCTGAAACAAAAAATATGGCCCAAATGAAGAACAGATCAAAGCTCCAGAAAAAGTACATCTAAGTGACAAGGAGCTAACCAATCTATCAGATGCAGAGTTCAAAACACTGGTAAGGAGATTCACTTGCAGCTCAAGACTAGGAAAGGGGGAAGAGCCTTGCCACCGGAGGGGAGCAACATGCACTGGCCGGGGTGTGCGGTTGTGAAGGAAGATATTACTCCAAATCAATGGAGAAAACGTGTAAATATACTGCCCTTTGAAGTACACGCAGTGCCTGTTGATTTTAAAGGGAGCTGTGCAGTTGTGTGGAGGCAGGAGGCAGGGAGGAGGGAAAGATGGAGACGAGTAGGACCAATCGATTCCAGTTCCAGTACCCCTGGGAGAAAATCCTGGTGGATCTACTGAGGAACAGTGTAATCAACCAACACTTCCCCAGCATTTATGAAAATAAGAGACCAGAGAGTGTGACAGAGGGACCAGACAGCTACAGGTCAGTGGGGACTCCTGGACATGAGTAAAGACAAAAGTGGCGGCAACCGGCACCCTCAGCCATCTTCTAACTGCCTTGGTGCCACCGCCATGGCCAGGGTACAGAGGCTTCGGTCTGGGACCAGCACTGGGGGAGCCTGCTACAGAGGGCGCTTTGGAAGCCCGGCACCTGGCGGGTCTACAGCAGACTTTTTGGGAGCCTTGGGCCTGCTACAGTGTCCGTGGGATAGAACTGACTCCCTCCCTCCCCGTCTAAACAAGGCTGGGCAATACCGGGCAGAGACCTGTCTCCTTAAGTTTACATAAAGGGTAACAAGGACAGAGGGCCGTGTTCAACCGCAGACTCTGTGGTCGCCAGCCTGCCAGCCAGCCAGCCAGCCAGCCTGGGAGAATTGAGAGGCACACTGTTGTCATCGATCTGGCTGGAGATTGGGCGGGGCTGAGAGGCAGGCTTTCTGGAGTTTTTACTGGAAAGTGGACTGAAGTGTTCTCCTGCTACAGCAGCTTGCCTTGCTTCCCACCCAGCCCAGCCACCATCTAGAGGAGGGGCAGAAGCACTTGAGTCCTGCCACAGGACTGGGAAGGACCATGCCAGATCCCGCGGGAACCAGGCAGCTTGCTGGGTGTGCAGGTGCACGCACCCAATCTGGTTGCCTGGCTGGTGCACACATGCACGGGTGCACGACTGCACCCCAGCCCACAAAGAAGTCCTTCTGCAACCAGAAAAACTGGTTTGGACAGTTTGAAACCAACAAGAGAATGGTTTGTTTGTTTGTTTGTTTTAGCAACTTTTTAAAAAGTAATCTTATATTTTTTTAATTTTATTATTGCTTTATCTTTCAATACTTTGTTCCTCTCCTTTCTTTTTTTCCTTTTTCAGTCCTTCTTCCTTTCTTCCCAAACTTATTGCTTATTTCTCCTTTCTCCTGGATTTTTTGTGTTTGTTTTTTTTGTTTGTTGCTTTGTTTTCTATTACCCACAAGAGACACAAACAACTGGGAACTGCGAAAGGACTAGAGTGGGAACCAAAGAGGGAGCATCTCAACAATAGAGAGAGAGAGAGAGACAATTTTCACTCTGCTATAGCAGAGAAGCCACAAGTCGCTGCATTGTTGTTTTTTTTTCATTATTCTCACTTGCTTTATATTTTAATAGTATCTTTGTATTCCTCCTCTTTCTGTATAGGTTTCTTAGTCTTCGCTGGTTATATTGTATAATTTGACAGGTTTCCCCTGTTCTCTTTTCAACAGTGTATTCCTAATTTTCTATACTTCACGCCACTTGTTTTCCTTTGGCACACTACTCAAAGCTCTATACCCTGCATTCAGACAGATCACATAGAGTCTGTCATATGATTGTTGCTCTAATATTATTATTAATAATACCTGTTCTATACAACTGTAAATACTTCACTACACATCTCCTAGATCTTAGCCCACTTTACAGGTTCCTGAATTCTATTACTCTAGTGATTAACTATTTGCTCACATGCTACACCTAGTTACAGTTCTTTACTCTCACCGTACCTCAAAATTTGACCAACTGCAACCTCACTGCTTTCTAGATACAACTCATGAGCCTTCCCTTCCCGACAAGAAACTTATCTTTCATCCATCTTTTATTAAAAGTGGCAAGTTGGGTTGACAATTACAGTTAACACTATATATAGCCTAAAGATTTTCTATTTCTTCCCTACCAGCTCTGACTGTAAATAACATAAAATACCCTTCTGCTGTCATAAACCATTTTGCCTCCCCCTAAAACTGATCACACACACACACAAAAAAGGAGTAGGTAGAAGCAGAAAACACCAAGATACCTGCAGGAGACTGCACCAATGAATTTCACAGGTATTCTACCACAGAAGTTCACACCATAAACCCAAGAAGTCAGAACAGATCAATTTAAGAAGCTGAGCCTAATAAGAAGAGGCTCAAAAACAATAGGAAGACAAAGAAACAATCCCCAAATGAAAGAAATGGTGGAAGTCCCAGATAGAATGTTAGATGGAATAGAGGCAAGTCAACTATCAGATATTAAATTCAAAGCACTGGTTATCAGGAGATTCAAAGAGCTCACAACAAGCTACCAGAAACTACAGGGGAGCTACAATAAACTCACTGCAAACTATATCAACATGAAAAGGGAAATAGAAACCATCAGCAAATTCCAAGAGGAAATGAAGAATACAGTTTCTGAACTGAAGAACACAGTAGAAGGTATGAAAAGCAACATAGATGAAGCAGAAGATTGGATCAGCGAGTTGGAGGACAAAGTAGAAAAAACTTCCAGAAAGAGCAAGAAAAGGAAAAGAGGCTTAGAAAGAATGAAGAGGGATTAAGAGAAATGCAAGACAATATGAAATGTAATAATATCCAAAAAACAGGAATACCAGACAGAGAAGAAGAAGAACAAGGAATACAAAATCTATTTGAAAAAGTAATGATGAAAAATTTCCCTAATTTGATGAGAGGAAAAGTCACACGAACCCAGGAATCACAGAGAGTCCAAATCAAGAGGAATCCAAAGAAGCCCACTTCAAGACACTTCATCATTGAAATGGCAGAATTCCAAGACAAAGAGAGAATCTTAAAGGCAGCAAGGGAGAAAAAGGGAGTAACATACAAGGGAGCCCCAATAAAGTTGGCTACTGACTTCTCAATGGAAACACTCCAAGCAAGAAGAGGATGGCAAGAAATATTCTAAAGAATGAGAACCAGAGGCCTACAACCAAGGCTACTTTACCCAGCAAGGCTATCAATCAAGATAGAAGGCCAAATAGTTTCCAAGACAAATGAAGTCTAAAAGAATATGCCTCCACCAAGCCAAATCTACAGGAAATACTAAAAGGACTGCTTTAAGGAAAGGAAGGAAAAGAGAGAGACAGAGAGGAACATAGGTACATAAATGGCAATGAATAAGTACCTATCAATAATAACCTTAAAAGTAAATGGATTAAATGCTCCAATCAAAAGACATAGAATAGCTGAATGGATAAGAAAGCATGACCCACACATATGCTGCCTACAAGAGACCCACATAAGGTCAAAAGACCACCACAGACTAAAAGTGAAAGGCTAGAAACAGATTTTCCAAGCAAACAGAGAAACAAAAAAGCCAGGGTAGCAATTCTCCTATCAGACAAAATAGACTTCAAAAAAAAGGGCCATAAAGGCCTGGCTGGTATAGCTCAGTGGATTGAGCTCAGGCCTACGAACCACACGATCATGGTTTGATTCCCAGTCAGGCCACATGCCTGGGTTGCAGGCCAGTTCCTGGCAGGGGACTCATGAGAGGCAACCATACATTGATATTTCTCTCCTTTTCTCCTTCCCTTCCTCTCTAAAAGACAAATAAATAAAATCTTTTAACAAAGGGCCATAAAGAGAGACCCAGAAGGTCACTTCATAATGCTCAAGGGAAAAATGCACCAAGAAGATATTAACATCATAAATATATATGCACCCAACACAGAAGCACCCAAATAAATAAAGAAAATCTTAGAGGACCTCAAGAAAGATATTGACAGCAACACAATTATAGTAGGGGATTGTAACATCCCACTGTCAAAAATGGACAGATCTTCCAAACAAAATATCAACAAAGGTATTGCGGCATTAAACAACATCCTAGATGAAATGGACTTAACTGATATATATAAAGCCCTTCGTCCCAAGGAAGCTAAATACACATTCTTTTCGAATGCACATGGAACATTTTCAAAGATAGACCACATGATAGGACACAAACGAGCCTCAGAAAATTACAGAAAATTGAAATTACACCAAGCGTTTTCTCTGACCACAAGGGACTGAAATTGGAAACCAACCACAAAGGAAAAAAACCAAAACACCCCAAATCACAGAGACTTATTGGTATGCTATTAAACAATGAATGAGTCAAGAATGAAATTAGGGAAGAATTCAAAACGTTTCTGGAAACAAATGAAAATGAACCCACAAGAACCCAAAATGTATGTGACACAGTGAAGACAGTCCTGAGAGGGAAGTTCATAGCAATACAGACTTACCTAAAGAAAATAGAAACATTTCAAACAAACAACCTAACCCTACACCTGCAAGAACTCGAGGAACAACAACAAAGACAGCCCAGAGGAAGTAGAAGGAAGGAAAGCACAATTCTAAGGATCAATGAATCCAGGAGTTGGTTTTTTGAAAAGATAAACAAAATAGACAAGCCTTTAAGTAGGCTCATCAAGAAAAGAAGAGAGAGAACACAAATAAACACAATCAGAAATGAAAAAGGAGAGATTACAATTTATACCACAAAAATAGAAGAGATTACAAGAATTTACTAAGAAGAACTGTATGCCGAGACTTCTGCCAAGGTGGAGGCATAGGTGGAAACACTGTGCCTTCTCCCACAACCAAGTTCGAACACAACAAAGGTTTGGAGAACTAGGACACACCCAAAGACCAGAAAACGGAATTATACAGAAGTCCGACAATTACGAACCATTCAACTACAAACCGTTCAATGGGGACAGTAAGAGAGGCAGAGCCAGCAGCGGAGCTGGGTCGGGCAGGACAGATCCCCCGACCTGGGCGCGCAGGCAGCCCAGAACCAGTCGGGGTGTGGGGAGGACTGACCGCAGTCACACATTTGCCCACAGTGAGACGGACCACACAGGCCACAGGGGGCGAACCCAGTGGTGGAGGGCTGACGGCGGTGGCACACTCACGTGCAGTGGAACGAAACACGTGGGCCTGGTGACGGTGGTGGCTGCAGCGCCGGGCATGGCAGCTGGCGGCAGACAGGAAGGCATTGTCCCTCTTTGACCACGCCCCCAAATACTGCGTCACAACCCAGCAACTTAGTTGCCCTGTTCTAGTGAACACTTTAGGGCTCTGATCCTGCTATGGAACAGGCACAAACAGCCCAAAAGATGGTGCAAGAAGAACTCAAAGTCCCAGAGCCAATAACTCTAAGCGACTGAGAAATTGCCAGCCTCTCAGAATCACAATTTAAGACATTATTTATCAGGATGCTCACAGAACTGGTAGATTATAGTCACAAATTGGAGGAACATAGTCACAAATTAGAGGAACATATGAAGGCTAAACTAATTGAAATGAAGGGAGATGCACAGGAAACCAATAGTGATGGAAAGGAAACTGGGACTCAAATCAATCGAATGGACCAGAAGGAAGAACAAAACATCCCACCAGAAAGGAATGAAGAAATGAGAATTCAAAACAATGAGGAGAGGCTTAGGAACCTCCAGGACATCTTTAAACGTTCCAACATCCGGATTATAGGGGTACCAGAAGGGGGAAAGAAACAGCCACGAGTGGAAAACGTATTTGAACAAATAATAAAGGAGAACTTCACCAGTCTGGCAAAGGAAATAGACTTCCAGGAAATCCAGGAAGCTCAGAGAGTGCCAAAGAAGTTGGACCCAAGAAGGAACACACCAAGGCACATCATAATTACATTAGCCAAAACCAAAATGAAGGAGAGAATCCTAGAAGCAGCAAGGGATAAGGGGACAGTCACCTACAAAGGAGTACCCATCAGACTGTCAGCGGATTTCTCAAAAGAGACCTTACAGGCAAGAAGGGGCTGGAAAGAAGTATTCCAAGTCATGAAATCCAAAGACCTACAGCCAAGATTGCTTTATCCAGCAAAACTTTCATTTAGAATGGAAGGACAGATAAAGTGCTTCTCAGATAAGGTCAAGTTCAAGGAGTTCATCATCACCAAGCCCTTATTATATGAAATGCTAAAGGGACTTATCTAAGAAAAAGAAGATGAAAAATATGAACAGTGAAAGGACAGCAAACTCACAGTTATTAACAACCACACCTAAAACAAAAGCAAACCAAGAGGACAGCTAGATCAGGAGTGGAACCATAGACATGAAGAACACATGGAGGGTTAGAAACAGGGGGTGGGAGGGGGAGAAGGTGGAAGAAGGCACAGAGAATAGCATAGATGGTAGGTAGAAAATAGATAGGGGGATGGCGAGAATAGTGGGGGCAATACAGAATCTAAAGAACTTGAGACACGTGGTTATAAACTAAGGGGGGGAGAATGGTGGGGGAGGGAGTGTGCGGGTAGAGGGGAATGAAGAGGGGAATAGAACAACTGTAATGGTATAATCAATAAAATATATTTTAAAAAAAGAAGAACTGTAAGCCAAATAATTTGAAACCTAGGTGAAATGGACAAATTTCTAGAAAAATATAATCTTCCAAAACTCAATGAAAAAGAAACAGAAAACCTGAACAGACCAATAACAGCAGATGAAATTGAAGAAGTAATAAAAAAACTCCCAAGACACAAAATCCCTGGACCAGATGGTTTCACAGGAGAATACTACAAAGCATTAAAGGAACAGCTAACCCCTATACTTCACAGATTATTCCAAAAACCCAAAATGATGGAAAACTCCCCAACTTTTTTAAGAAGCCAGCATCATCCTAATTTCAAAACCAGATAGAAACACAACAAAGGAAGAAAACTTCAGGTTAATACAGCTTATGAACATAGACGCCAAAATCCTCAATAAAATATTGGCAAATCGCATCCAACAATACATCAAAAACATCATACACCACGACCAAGTGGGATTCATCCCAAGGATTCAAGGATGGTTCAATAGTCGCAAATTACTAAATGTAATATATCACATAAACAAAAGCAAAGACAAAAACCACATGATCATATTAATAGATGCAGAAAAAGCTTTTGGTAAGGTACAACATTCATTTATGATAAAGGTACAACACTCATTTATGATAAAGGTACTCAACAAAGTGGGAATAGAGGGAGCATTCCTCAATATAATAAAGGCCATATATTAAAGACCTACAGCCAACATCATACTCAATGGGCAAAAGCTAAAATCTTTTCCCCTAAGATCAGGAACAAGACAAGGTTATCCACTTTCACCACTTCTATTCAATATAGTATTGGAAGTTTTAGGCACAGCAATCAGACAGGAAAAGGAAATGAAAGGCATGCAAATCAGAAAGAAGAAAACAAACCTGTCATTGTTTGTAGATGACATGATAGTGTACATAGAAAATCGTATACACTCCACCAAAACTGCTCGACCTAATAAATGAATTTGGCAAAACAGCAGGATACAAAGTCAATATCCAAAAATCAAAGGCACTTTTGTGTACCAACAATGAAACAGCAGAAGCAGAAATCAAGAAAAAAATCTCATTCAATATAGCAACAAGAAAAATAAAATACCTAGGAATAAAACTAACCAAGGAGGTAAAAGACCTGTATGCAGAAAACTACACAACACTGAAGAAAGGAATCAAGGTAGACACAAACAAATGGAAACATACACCATGTTCCTGTAATCAGTAGAATTAACATCATCAAAATGTCCACACTACCCAAAACAACTTACAGATTCAATGCAACACCTATTAAAGTACCAATGGCATATTTGACAGGCAGAAAAACCACTTCAAAATTTATATGGAACCATAAATGATCCAAAATAGCTGCAGCAATTTTGAGAAAGAAGAGCAAAGTAAAAGGGATCACAGTACCTGATACCAAACAGAATCTTACAGGCTTCGATGTACAGGGTTTTTACTTCTTGTTATTGTTCACACCAAGTTTTATTCTTTTTGATGCAATTGTAAATGGGATTGTTTTCTCAGTTTCTCTCCCTAATTCTATGTTATAAGACACTACAGATTTCAGTAAACTAATTTTGCATCCCACAACGGTACTGAATTCACTTATTAGTTCTAGCAAATTTTCATATTTTAAATAATTTAAATAATTGGAGTTAATGACTGAAATGAATTGAACATACGTAAAATGCAAATTTTGTTGAATTAAAGGAGGCATACAAAAATTATGGGTTCAAATATGTTTTTTCTTGAATAAATCCTCTTTGGTGACAAAACCCCAGTCAATACTATTTTTCAGTTCACAATAAAACTTTGAAGTTGGAGAAGGACTGGTCTCAAATAGATTATATCACCTTCCTAATTTGACATAATTATTTATGTTGGGTATTGTAGGTACTTAGCAGCCTCCTTCCAGACATTGCCACAGAGCTGGAGGGGAAAATCATCCCTGTCTGGGAACTGCTGCCATGTGTGAGAACTGGAAGCAGCCTGACACTCCAATCATCCCCGATTCCTTACTCTGATTATGACTTCGGGCAGATCACTGAACTCCTTCCAGCCCCATTTCAGCAGTGGGGAATGGAGTTCATAATTGTTCCACCTCACAGAAGAAATGTTTATACAAACTAAGTTAAGCAAGGCTAATGATTGGTACTAAAGTCAGATTATGTAACATAAAATTACATAAATATGTCCCATAATTAAGAAAGTTTTTCTAATGAGAAACTAAATGGCAGCCCTTCATATCAAGTGTGAAATTTCTCAATGATTTGGCAAATAAAGCTAAGGAGTGTAGTGCCCAAAGCTCTACATCAAGTTACAGAGTTGTCTCTCTTGTTGGAGAGAAATAGCAATTGGCTGGAGGTATGATAGACTGTGCCCCACCACAAGTCCATGAATTGAAGTCCCAAAGGTTCTAGTCAGGGAAATGTTCTCAGTCTTAGACTTTGAGAAACTTTAACTCCAAGTTGGGTAAGGTGCCGGGAGGTGACAGGATTCCCTTGACTTCAAATCTAATCCCTTAGAAACAGAGTGTCAGCAGAAAAATTTCCATTCAGTCCAGACAAGAGTCCCAAAGGGAAATGAGGTGCTCAGAGCAGGGAGTAACAGGGGGACAGTATCTAACGAGCAAATGAAGGGAGAGGTAAATATCTCTCTATGCGGCAGACTCTCAACACGGGCATTTTGGGACAGACAGAACATACTTGTTTGTTCAGGGACCTGATTCTGGTCCAGAGACCAATGTTTGACTTCTTCCTGCTCTTTTGTCTGAGGACAGAGCTTCAGTCTCCAACATTATCCATCCAGGGGGGGATTCGGACTTCTACAGGAGCCCTTCCTTTCAGAGATGCTGTCCACGTGATTCTCAGAGTGCAGGAGATGGTGTGGAAAAGATCCAAAGAGAATGGATCTTAGAATTTCTACTGATAATAACCTGAGAGACTACCCAGGCTACCTCAGAGCTCAGAGATTACTGTATCTGCTTGCTAGGTGAACTAGTGACCATAAAATTAACTTTGTATATTGAATTCAAGTATTTTTTCTAAAAACAATGCTACTTGGTATAGAATTCCTTTATATAAGTATACATGATATAGGGAAATGTGTGAAAATGTACTAATTTTATGTGGTCATTCAGTCATATTGTGTCTCCTCCCCTTACTTCATTTTTAATATACATTATTGACTATGCTATTACAGTTGTCCCATTTTCCTCCCTTTTCCTCCCTTTCCCTTTCCCTCTGCCCTCCCCCCCACCCACATCCCCCTGCTTTAGCTCATGACCATGGGTCATACGTATAAATTCTTTGGCTTCTACATTTCCCATACTATTCTTAACCTCCCCTTGTCTATTTTCTACCTACCATTTATGCTACTTATTCTCTGTACCTTTTCCCCACCTCTCTCCCTCCCATAACCCCACTGATACTCCTCCATGTAATCTCCGTTTCTGTGATTCTGTTCCTCTTCTAGTTGCTTTCTCAGTTTGTATTCATTTTTTGTTTTTAGGTTTGGTTTTTAATAGTTGTGAGTTTGTTGTCATCATACTGTTCTTATTTTTTGTTAACTCTTGTTCAAGTACAGTTTTCTTTCTTGTATTCCCAGCCCTTCCCCCTCTATTTTTTTATTTTCTTTTTCTTAGATAAGTCCCTTTAACTTTCATATGGTAAGGTGGTGATGAACTCCTTTAACTTGACCTCATCTGGGAAGCACTTTATCTGCCCTTCTATTATAAATGATAGCTTTGCTGGGTAAATTAAACTTGGATGTAGGTCCTTTCCTTTCAGGACTTCAAATACTTTTTTCTAACCCCTTCTTGCCTGCAAGGTTTCTTTTGAGAAATCATCTGATAGTCTGATCGGAACTCCTTTGTAAGTAACTGCCTTCCTTTATCTTACTGCTTTTAAGATTCTCTCCTTCTCTTTAATCACGGCTAATGTAATTATGATGTGCCTTGTCGTGTTCCTCCTTAGGTTGAACTTTTTGGGGATTCTCTGAGCTTCCTAGACTTTCTGATAGTCTATTTCCTTTGTCAGATTGGGGAAGTTCTCCTTCATTATTTGTTCAAATAAATTTTGGGTTTCTTGGTCTTCCTCTTCTCCTTCTGGCACCCCTATGATTCAGAGGTTGGAACGTTTAAAGTCATCCTAAGGGTTCCTAAGCCTCTTCTCATTTTTTTGAATTCTTGTTTCTTCATTCTGTTCTGGTTGAATGTTTCCTTCTTCCTTCTGCTCCAAGCCATTCATTTGAGTCCTGGTTTTCTTCCCTTCACTGTTGGTTCCCTGTAGATTTTTCTTTATTTCACATAATAGACCTTCATTGCTGCCTGGGTCTTTTTTATGTGGTGGAAGTACCCAGTGAGTTCCTGGAGCATCTTGATAACCAATATTTTGAACTGTGCATCTGATAGGTTAGCTATCTCTTTGTCACTTAGTCATAGTCTTTCTGGAGCTTTCAACTGTTCTTTCATTTGGACAATTTTTTTGTCTTGGTACACCTGTTACATAGTAAGGGGTGGAGCCTTATGTGTTCACCAGGGCAGAGCAATCCTCATCCCTGCATTGTGACACTGTATGTGGGGAAGGGGTCTGAGAAGGAACGATGGTACTTGCTCAGCTCTCTGCCGGTTTTCAGTCACTTCCCCCACTACCCACAAGCAAATTGGACCCTTCTGGTGCTGATTCCCAGGTGGGTAGGATTTTGTACAGTATAGGACCCTGTGAGTGTCTCCAACAAACTCTCATGTGAGGCTGGGAGTTTCTCCCACTGCTGCCTCAACCCCCACAGGTTCTTACAGTCAGAGGTTTTGAGGTTTTCTTTCTCCATACTGCCTCCCTGGGCTGTGTGGTCTATCTCACTCCCTAGTTGTTCCTCCCAGTTTAGCTGAATGTGAACGTGGGACTACCCAGTCTGCCAGCCGCCACCTCATCCAGTCTTTCAGCTGCTGCCCTGATGCAAGTCCTCTTCACCCAGCTGCCCATCTCCACCCCTCCTACCAGTCTGGATAAATATTTCTTCTCTAACTCCTTGGTTGTCGGACTTTCATACAGTTGGATTTTCTGTCAGCTCTGGTTGTTTTTTTATTTTTAAATTTGTTGTTGTCCTTGTTTTGGTTGTACAAAGAGGCACAGTGTGTCTACCTACAGCTCCATCTTGGCTCTCCTCTACTTACTTCTTTTTTTAAAAGATTTATTTATTTTTTAGAGAGGGGAAGGGAGATAGAAAAAGAGAGAGAGAGAGAGAAACATCAATGGTTGCCTCTCACATGTCCCCCACTGGGGACCTGGCCCACAACCAAGGCATGTGCCCTGACTGGGAATCAAACCTGCAACCCTCTGGTTCGCAGTCTTCATTCAATTGATTGAGCTGCACCAACCAGGGCCCCTTACTTCTTAAAATAAAAATTCTCCATCTGCTTTCATCTTGACAAAGAAATTTTTTCCATTCAATTAATTATAAGTTGATGTGATTAGATTATTGTCTTTTATAAATTTGTCTTTTGAAATCAGTTTTACAATTTTATTCCATTTCATTAATACCATTATTAGAATCCTTCCTTTTTTATACTATGAATATTCCATACTTTAACAGTTTTTTTCTATGTAAGAGCACATGAGTGAACAAAATCCTTGAATGTCCTGCTCATTTGATCTCACATCATACAAAGGAGGCCCCATACCATGGAGGGTAAGTGTGCTATGACATCATATCCTGAAGGAGAAATATGTGAAGAAAAGGAATCAATAATTGTTCCATAAGCAGGATATATATATAATTTGTTCATGGGGGACTTTGCATGTTGGCAAGATACAGAACCAGGACTGCTGTGTACCCATCGCATGTGTCACACTAGAGATCAAAACTCAAAGGCAACAACAGCAAAGGAAAGATACCACAAAGATAGTGAGAGAAGGGACAGCCTCATCTGCTGCTGGGCCATATAAACACAAGGGTGACGTAATAACCACAGAAGAAGTGCAGGAATGACAATTAGACCAGAGGTCAGTGGAGCAATAACAGACGGGTCAGCATGTGGTCCCTTGAGTCTGAGGTGACTCAAACACCTGAAGTCTTCTCTCTGCACCTGGCTCTCTGCTGGGCCCTTCACACTTATTTCTTTCCCTCATTAACAGGAACTGGGCTTTTAAACTGTTATTGCAATTTTTAAGATTTTTAAAAGATTTTTATTTATTTATTTTTTTTTAAAGATTTTATTTATTTATCTTTAGAGGGGAAAGGAGAGAGGGAGAGAAACATCAATGTATGGTTGCCTTTGGTGTGTCCCCTGCTGGGAGTTGGCCTGCAGGGAACCGGCCTGCAACCCAAGCATGTGCCCTGACTGGGAACCGAACCGCGATCCTCTGGTTCGCAGGCCTGTGCTCAATCCACTGAGCTACACCAGCCAGGGCTTTATTTATTTATCTTTAGAGGGGAAGGAAAGGAGAGAGAAGGAGAGAAATATCAATGTATGGTTGCCTCTCGTGAGCCCCCTGCTGGGAACTGGCCTGCAACCCAGGCATGTGCCCTGACTGGGAATTGAACCACGATGGTGTGATTCGCAAGCCTGTGCTCAATCCAGTGAGCTACACCATCCAGGGCTAAAGAATGAATTTATAACAGCTGAAAAATGAGTGAATAGGCACTCTACATTCAAAATTACATGCAAAATGATTCTTTGGTTCTGAAGACCTAAAACTACTTGTACCTGACTCTAACACAGGTTCAACCTTACTACAAAGTGTGGTCTGCAGACCAGCACTTGCAGCGCTGACACTGCCGGGGAACTCATTTGATTCAAAGATCCTCTGGGCCCACCATGACCTGCATTTGAACTATAAGCCTGAGGGACTTATATGAGCCTTGAAGTTGGAAGAGTGGTGATCTAAACTAAGCTTCATCACCTTCTCCATGTTGACAATAGGGCTGGGATTATTATATATGTCTTTTGGATATTGTAGGTGCTAAGTAGCCTCCCTCCACATATTGCCAAATATCTCTAAGGGCAAAATCAAACCACTGACCCAGAGTTTGAAAACTGGAAGCAACCTGACAAGGCCCATCTCTCACTTAGTTCACAACTTTGAGCAAACTATAAACCCCTTAAAGGCCTACTTCTGAAAATGGGAATGAAGTTCATAATAGTAATACCTTATAGAATGGGCTTTTCAAAAAATTAAATCAGACAAAGTCTGTAAGTTACTAAGTCCAGTTAACATGGCATTAAACTATTGAAACATATCTCTTATAATTAACAGGTATTTTATAATATGAACTTGATGACAGCTCTTAGTTTATGAAATATGTACAGAATCCCTAATTATTTTGACAAATGTGTCAGAGTGTGGAAAAGAGTGTGGTGGTCAGGACTGCATGTCAAAGAAACCCAGCTTTCCCGGTCATGGAAAGGGGATAGCAATGCTCTACAGACATCAGGACTGTGTTCCCACCACAAATCAGTACTGTAAGGGTCAACGGGACCTGTTTCTGATGGGTTCCTTAGTCTCAGACATTGGAGGAAATGCTAAGTCAGGGTTGGGATAAGGTAATGGGAGTTAGACCTCTGGGAAGCAGGTGAGATCCAAGACAAAGAATCATAAAAACTAAATCCAATTGACTTCCAACCTGGCTTCTTGGGATCAAAGAATCATTAGGGAAAAAATCCTTTCTGTTTATTCCAGAGGCCCCGAGGGAAGCCAATGCTCAGAGGATGGGACAACACAGGGGAAATGTGCTGGATGTGCAGATATAGAGAGAGCTGCAAATCTCTCCCCTGTGCAGTCCCTAAGCTTTTGCAGCATTGGTGTACAGGATATGGTTGTCACTGCAATTCCTAAGTCTTGCTCAGAAACTGATGCTTCACTCCTTTCTGCTGCCTTCAGTGAGATGAAACTTCAGTCTCCACCATCCACCACCCAGGGAGCAATTCTGACTGGCATGCGAGACCTTCCTTTCAGAAAAGCCATCCAGAGCACTCTGAGAGCCTGGTAGGTACATCAGGAAAGGGTCAGAGAGAATGGAACCTGAGAGCTTTTACCTGAGGCACTGCAACCCTAATCAGCTGAGTCCCAAGACCAGAGATCGCCATGTCCATACGGACATCTTTATAATTAACAGATATTTTATAATATGAACTTGATGACAGCTCTTAGTTTATGAAATATGTTGACCAATTCTTGGTCAAGTAATTGATTTATGATTTATTGAATACATTAACAATGCTGTTTGAGTCTGCAACAGAGGGACCGTGTTTGACAATTAAGTGATGTGAATGGAAGTCCAGTTAGAAGACACTTTAGAATGAGTGAGATGTACAAAATTGTTGCAGTGAAATGAAAACATTCCTGAGGAGTGGTCTTATTCAGGGAGGAGGAATAAAGTATTAGGGGTGGAGAGCTGTGCAGTGAAGTATTTGTGATAGATATCTAGGACGCAGTGCATTTGAGCATGTTGTGTATTCATTGAAAAGATCCATCCAGTGGAGGTAGACAGCACCTGGCGGCAGCAGTCAGTGAGACAGACATTGCCGTATCTTCCTCCATGCAGCATATTCACATGAGAAATATTTAATAAATCTAAAAAGGAACACTAAATAATTTCATTTCAATGATTTCATATCTGGTGAGGCTGCATATATTTTAGAGTTCATTACTCAGTTATTTTCTCTGTTGGAATAGGTAATAAGAACTTCTATCCCACACTCAGACTTTTCCCCAAGTGGACATTATTCTATTATATAATTGAGAAATTCTGTCATGCACTTGGGGAATATAAATTGAGGACTGACCAACTTCTAGGTAACGAGCACATGGTGCTGAGAAACAAACTTTTTACAATTAAGTGATGGATTATTTAAGGTCACACTTTGTACTTCAAATCTTCCTAACACAAAGCCATCATAGTTCTCATGTTTATATTTATGCCATGAGGACTTCCTTGCACCAGCTCTTGGCTAATATGAAAATCAATTTAAAATATCTTTTCTATTTCATGTGGGTTTTCAACATAAAGTGCCCTTACCTAAGCAAAGTGATGAGTAAATTGAGAAGCTGAAACTCAGTTCCATCAGGACAGTTTATTGTTAAATTCTATTGCCGCTGTAAAATATTCCCACAGTAGCTGTTTAAAAGAAACAATTATGTGCTATAACAAGTCCAGATATCAGAAGCCTGGAATGGCTCACTGGCTAATCTCAAGGTGCCTGCAGGGCTGAATTCCTCCTAGAGACTTCAAGGAGAATCTGTTTTCTCCTTATCTCCACTTTGTATTCTGACCACCTGCATTCCTTGGCTCTGGGCCCTTCTTCCTTCGTCAAAGCCAGCAGTGTCAAATTTTCTCCTGGTCTCCCTCTCTGCATCTAGGGGAGCACTGTGCTGACCCTAGTGCCCCTGGATGATCCTGATCATCTTCTCCTTAAAGCCAGCTGATAAGCCCTGGCTGGGATGGCTCAGTAGATTGAGTGCCAGCCTGTGAGGCAAAGGGTCACTGATTCAATTCCCAGTCAGGGCACAAGCCCCGGTTACAAGCCGGTCCCCAGTAGGAGGTGCAGGAAAGGCAACCACACATTGATGTTTCTCTTCCTCTCTTTCTCCCTCCCTTCCCCTCTAAAACTAAATAAATAAAATCTTTTTTTAAAAAATCAGGTGATTAGCAGCCCTGTTCCATCTGCTGACCTCATCCCCCCTTGTTATAAAAAAAAAAAATTATTCCAAGCTACTGGGGATTAGGATTTGAACATCTTTGGAGGCCTTTATTCTACTCACTACAAAGTTTTCAGAAGTGCTTTGAAATTTTGTCTCAGGAATTCAGAATTTAGTCTCTGGAGGGAGTGAATAAACTACTCCTTCAAAACTACAGGTAAAAACACTACTTGGGTCATAAAACCTAACACACTATATGTGACCCTAACACAGAACCACAGTCTTGCTGCACAGAGAGCAGTCCACAGTCCACAGACCAGGACCTGCAGCATCAACACCACCTGGGAGGTTGACAGAAAGGCAGGGTCTCTGAGCACAATAGGACCTGCTGAATCAGATTCTGCATTTCTGGTAGGATCCTTGTTGGTTCATAGGCATATTGAAGTTGATTGAAGTGCTTCTATAGAACAGGTTTTCTCACCTTCCCACTGTTGACTTTGGAGGCTGGAAAATAATTGGAGGGGTGGGATCAGGGGAAGGGGCTTTCTTGTGAATTGTAGGTGTTTAGCAGTATCCCTTCAAGCATTGTCAGATACCATGGGGGCAAAATCATTTCTGGTTGAGACCCACTGGCTAGAAGTAACCTGAAAAAATTATAACCAAGGTCCACCACATACTCTGATATCAACTTTGAATAAATCACTAAATCCCTGCAGCTTCTTCCTAGGGCCTTGGTACTGGCCATTCCCTCTGCTGGGCACACACTTGACCACATAAGCTTGATCTCCCTTTCTTCCTCCCTTGAGTTCTGGGCTCAAATGTCACCTTGTTGGCAGGTCTTGCCTAAAAACCCATGAAAAATACAACAGCTTAGTAACTTTCTCCTTTAGACCTGCTTTCATTTTCTCCATAGGATCTGTTACCATCTGTAGTGTTAAATTTATTTCTATTACTTGCTTCCATATTCTTTCCCCAGAATTGATGTGTAGGGATCTGTGTTCTTCAGCACCTCCACTCACAGCCCAGACAGTGCCAAAAACATGGTCAGTACTCAATTTGTATTCCTGAAATACATGAAATATTTCTAAGTAAAACTGTAATATACCAGACACCTTAGGAGAAAAACAGATTGGAACAAAAATTTCTACTCTGAGATGACACAGAAAACTCCTAGAGCAGAACAGATCTGTCCCAAAATACAAAATTAATTTCTTGACAGCAAAATATATAAACTGTAGCATTAGAGCTGTGTGAATAATGCAGGTGTGTATGAAAATTACTCCTGTTCTCTTTCTCCTTCTTGAAAGTTAGCTCCACCTCATGGAAGCAGGGAACCTTACGAGAGTGTCAGAATTTCTTCTCCTGGGACTATCGGAGGAACCAGAACTACAGCCCGTCCTATTTGGGCTGTTCCTCTCCATGTACCTGATCACTGTGTTGGGAAACCTGCTTATCATCTTGGCCATCAGCTCAGACTCCCACCTCCACACACCCATGTACTTCTTCCTCTCCAACCTGTCCTTGGTAGATATTGGTTTCACCTCCACCACCATCCCAAAGATGCTGGTGAACATCCAGACACAGAGCAAAGCCATCACCTATGCAGGATGCCTCACCCAAATGTATTTTTTCATACTCTTTATGGGGTCAGATAACTTCCTCCTGACTGTGATGGCCTATGACCGCTTTGTGGCCATCTGTCATCCCCTACAGTACATGGTCATCATGAACCCCCGGCTCTGTGGACTGCTGGTTCTGGTGTCCTGGATCATCAGTGTGTTAAATTCCTTGCTGCAGTGCTTAATGGTTTTGAGACTGTCCTTCTGTACAGCTTTGGAAATCCCCCACTTTTTCTGTGAATTCAATCAGATGGTCCAACTTGCCTGTTCTGACACCTTTGTTGAAAACATTGTGATGTATTTTGGAGTTGGGGTGCTGGGTGGTGGTCCCTTTGTTGGGATCCTTTACTCTTACTCTAAGATAGTGTCCTCCATACAAGCAATCCCGTCAGCTCAGGGGAAGTATAAAGTGTTTTCCACCTGTGCATCTCACCTCTCAGTTGTCTCCTTATTTTATGGTACAAGCCTAGGTGTGTATCTCAGCTCTGCTGGTACCCACAGCTCACAGTCAAGTGCAACAGCCTCAGTAATGTACACTGTGGTCACACCCATGCTGAACCCCTTCATCTACAGCCTCAGGAACAAAGACATAAAGGGGGTTCTGAAAAGATTTTTCGGGATGGTGGGAAAGAAAGGGACAATTGTCCTGGGGCTGATGAAGTCCCCATTATTATAGGACTCAAAGCCTTGTAGTCAGGATTTTCAGTTCTTTAATCAGGTTGTGAAAACATAGATTGCTTCTTTTATTTATTTATTGGAAGTTTTATTCAATTTCTCAATTTAATTAACTCCTTTCTTTAAATTTCTTCTTCCGATACCTGATAGTTTTCCTTGATATCAATTTTTTTCTTCCTGTTCTTCCAAATTTATTCCCAATCTTGGATATGAAATTTTTGGAATTTTCATTTACCTCATGAAACTGCTTGGATTGCTTAAGAGTAATTTCTTCTAGAATTAAAAATATCACCGATGTCGGTTCGATTCCCAGTCAGGGCACATGCCTGGGTTGCAGGCCGGTTCCTTGCAGGCTAACTACCAGCACGGGAGGCACACAAGGCAACCATACATTGATGTTTCTCTCCCTCTCTCCTTCCCCTCTAAAAATAAATAAAGTCTTTAAAAAAATATCACCGATGTAATAATTCGTTTGTTTTACTAATAAAATAGCCATAAGTTTTACCACTCCAATTAAAAAAGCTAAGCTTGGCAACTAGGCCATTTCTATAATTTTCAAATGAGGATAATCTGAGACCACAGTTTTTTACTTTTGTGTCTGCCATTCCTTTTGTTATCAACACTTTAACTGCTCTTCTTGCTAATGTGGACTTTAATATAGTAGTGTGTTTTATAACACATTGGGTTTTATTTTCCTTGTTTGAATGCTGTTGTCTTATTCAGCTCTATGTCCTCATTGACTATCATAATCACTGGAAAAACCTGCTTGTCGAAGATGTGTCTCCTAGTAGCATCTACATAGAAACAGAAATTTGAATAAACAGATTTAGCAAACACTTTGATTCTGTCAAAGCAAATGTTAAATTATACTTTACATTACTATGCATTAAATCTCTTCAAGCTGTACCTCTACTTACTGAGGTAAGTAGAATATCCTTCTTGATGTAAAGGAAGTCATTGCCATAAAGGGTTGGTTAGCAGTTGTCATGCTTTCTAATGGAATTATCTTACTGTTTCTGCTTCAAAACCTTCAGTAATGATACCCTGGCTGGTGTGTTTCAGTGGATTTAGTGCTGGCCTGTGAACTGAAAGTTTATCAGTTCGATTTATGGTCACGGCACATGCCTGGGTTGCTTGCCAGGTCCCCAGTAGGGGCATGCAAGAGGCAACCCATCAATACTTCTCTCCCACTCTTTCTCTCTCCCTTCTCCTTCCCTCTAAAAAATAAATAAATAAAATCTTTTAAAAATTAAAATTAAAAACAAGTTCAGTGATACTACAAATATGACTTTTCCATTGCCCTAAATAAAATCTTATCTTTTTCTAAATTTCATCATAAACACCAAAGGGGTACAAATGAACAATATCATTCATTATAAACAAAGGAATTTCCTCAGTTTTTATGATCAGGAATAAATCATAAGAAAACTTAAATTTCTGTTTATTCATAGATTCAGGGTCACCAGTTTTAATTCACAAGCATGCGTGTCCTTGCAAGGTCTGCTGGGTACCTAATACAAAATACAACAGGTTCCTAGAAAGGAACCTCACTGTAGTCACTTTTAATTGAGCTATCTGAAATTAACTTAAACAACAGACTCATCTGAAATGATGTTCAAATATCAGAATAAGTGCCAAAAATAAGAAGCAGCACACACCCCAACGGATGTGGCTCAGTGGTTGGGCACCATCCTGCAGGGCCGTGTTGCTGGTTCAATTCCCAGTCAGGGCACATGCCTGGGTTGCAGGTTTGGTCCCTGGTCAGGGCACATATGAGGGACAACCAATTGATGTTTCTCCCCGACATTGATGTTTCCATTTCTCCCTCCCTTTCCCTCTCTCTAAAACATAAATAAATAAAATCTTTTAAAAATAAGAAGTAGCAGATTATTATAACTGCCCTCAGTTCTGTTCACATGGATTACTATATTGACTAGCTAATGCTGCATAAAAAGCCAATATAAAATAAAATGGTTTAACACATGTCCTTATTAACAAATGATATGGTGTGGTGAGGAGTTGTCCTGAGCCCTGTGAGATCTCCACTGTCACTCTCTACGTTGTGATTCTCAGATTCATCCATGATTCTGGGCAAGTTCTAGGGATCTGCTGTGCAGCTTGGTTAACACTATGGTATCATACACTGCAAAACTTGTTGAGAGGGCAGGTCTCATGTTTAATATTTTACCATCAACAAAGGAACACAAGGCAAATTTAGGAGGTGATGGATATGTCTACTACCTTGATAGTGGTGATGGTATCACAGGTGTTTACCTATGTCCAAATTCATAAAATTATATACATTAAATATGTATAGTTTTATAGAGCATTTTTTTAAAAAGCCAATTACTTCCATTCTCTGTGACATCCAAAGTGGCTGGAGAAAACACACACTCACACCAACAAGGATCTCTGTAAGTGGATGACCACAAACCCTCAGTGTGATGGTCCCCCTTTTCTGCAATTTCACTATTCATGGGTTTAGTTACCTGTGGTCAACCATGGCCCAAAGATATTAAATAGCAAATTCCACAAATAAACAATTCCTGAGTTTTAGTTCTCCCAACACCATTTGTTGAAAAGGCTATCTTTACTCCATTTTATGTTATTGCCCCCTTTGTCAAATATTAAAAAAATGAAACTAAGCACCAACTTACACCATACACCAAAATAAATTCAAGGTGGATAAAAGACTTAAATATAAGCCGTGAAACCATTAAAGCCCTAGAGGAGAGCATTGGCAAGAAAATCTCAGATATTCCACGCAGCAATATTTTTACTGATACGTCCCCTAGAGCAAGGGATATAAAGGAAAGAATAAACAAATGGGATCTCATCAAAATTAAAAGCTTCTGCATGGCTAAGGAAAACAGTATCAAGATACAAAGAGAAGCAACTGTTTGGGAAAACATATTTGCCAATGATACCTCAGACAAAGGTTTAATCTCCAAAATATACAAAGAACTCACTCGACTCCACTCAAAGAAGACAAGCAACCCGATTAAAAAATGGGCAGAGGACTTAAACAGACATTTCTCCAAGGAGGACATACAGAGAATCCAGAGACACATGAAAAGATGCTCAATATCACTAGCTATCAGAGAGATGCAAATTAAAACCACAATGAGATACCACTTAACACCAGTCAGAATGGCTATCATAAACAAAGAAACAAACAACAAGTGCTGGAGAGGTTGTGTTGGAAAGGGGACCCTAGTTCACTGTTGGTGGGATTGCAGACTGGTACAACCACTATGGAAAATAGTATGGAATTTTCTAAGAAAACTAAAAATGAACCTGCCTTTTGACCCAGCAATTCCACTATTAGGAGTATATCCTAAGAACCCTGAAACACCAATCCAAAAGAACCTATGCACCCCAATGTTCATAGCAGCACAATTCACAATAGCCAAGAATTGGAAGCAACCTCGATGCCCATCGGTCAATGACTGGATCAAAAAACGATGGTACACTTACACAATGGAATTCTATGCTGCAGAAAAGAAGAAGGAACTACTACCCTTTGCAACATCATGGATGGAACTGGAAAGCATTATGCTGAGCGAAATAAGCCAGGCGGTGAAAGACAAATACCATATGATATCACCGTTAACAGGGATCTAAACAAAACAAACAAGCAAGCAAAATATGACCAATGACACTCAATTACGGAACAGGCTGACAGGGTCCAGAGGGGAGAGGGGAGAGAATCATAGGGGAAAAGGGGATGGACTCACATGAACAAGTATAAAGGACACATGGAGAATAACTAAGGGTGTGGAAATGGGAGGGAGGTGGGGAGCATGGGGCAGGGGGCAGGCAGGGTTGGGAATATAAGACAGAAAGCTGTACTTGAACAAGAATTAAATAAAAAAATTATTTAAAAAAAAACAATTTCTGAGTTTTAAATCATGCTCCATTCTGACTAGTGTGATTAGATCTTGTGCCATCCCACTCAATCCTGCCCAGGATGTGAACCATCTCTTTGTCCAGCGTCTCCAGGCTGTAGACACTCCCTGCCCTTTTGTCACTTACTATGGGTCTCAGTGATCAAACTGACTGTTGTGCTATCACAGTGCTTGTGTTCAAGTCACCCTTACTTTGCTTAACAATGGCCCAAAGCTATTCACATAACTTATTATAGTATTCCATTATAAGTGTTTTATTTTATTTTTAGTTACTGTTGTTCATCTCTTACTGTGCTACTTTATAAATTACATTTTATTATAAGTATGTATGTGTGTGAAAAAACAGAGGACATGTAATACTTGGTGCTGCCCTTCTGGCTGAAAAGGTGTCATCCTGTTGATGACCTTTTCAGGCTGAAAATAGTCCCTCAAAGAGGACACCCTAAGTATTCTACTGTTCTTAATTTTTGGAAATATTTTAATAATGTATGACTTAGGCTATAAAAATAAGTCCCTTGTGCTGGAGGTGTAGGTAGACACACTGTGTCTCCTTGCACAACCAAAAGAAAGACAACAACAAATTTAAAAGCAAAAAACAACCAGAATTGACAGAAAATTGAACTATACGAAGTCCAGTGACAAAGTAGTTAAAGGAGAAACATTCATCCAGACCTGCCTGGTGGAGAGGACTTGTGGCAAGGTGGCGCCTGGAGGACCTGGATGAGGCAGGGGCTTGAAGACTGGGCAATCCATATTCACTTGCAGAAACTGGAAGGAACAACTAGGGAGCAAGACAGATGGTGCAAACCTGGGCTACAGCACATGGAAATAAAGCCTCCAAGCCTCTGACTGAAAACACCTATGGGGCTTGAGGTGGCAGTGGGAGAAACTCCCAGCCTCACAGGAGAATTTATTGGAGAGATCCACAGGGTTCTAAAACATACACAAGCCCACCCACTCGAGAATCAGCACCAGAAGGGCCCAATTTGACTGTTGGTAGCAGAGGAAGTGACTAAAAACCCGTAGAGAACTGAGCATCTGGCCTTGTTCCCCCTCAGACCCCTCCCCCACATACAGCGTCACAATGCAGGGAGGAGGGTTACCCCACCCTGGCAAACACCTAAGGCTCCACCCCCTACTATGCAACAAGCATGCCAAGACAAAAAAAATGGCCCAAATGAAAGAACAGATCAAAGCTCCAGAAAAATACAATTAAGCAGTGAAGAGATAGCTAAACTATCAGATGCACAGTTCAAAACACTGGTTATCAGGATACTCCAGGAACTCACTTGGTACTTCAACAGCATAAAAAAGACCCAGGCAGCAATGAAGGTCTATTATGTAAAGAAAAATTTATGGGGAACCAACAGTGGAGGGATGAAAACCAGGACCAAATGAATGGTTTGGAGCAGAAGCAAGAAGGAAACATTCAACCAGAACAGAATGAAGAAACAAGAATTTGAAAAAATGAGGAGAGGCTTAGGAACCTCCAGGGCATCTTTAAACGTTTCAACATCTGAATCATAGGGGTGCCAGAAGGAGAAGAGGAAAAACAAGAAATTGAAAACTTATTTGAACAAATAGTAAGGGAGAACTTCCCCAATCTGGCAAAGGAAATAGACTTCCAGGAAGTCCAGGAAGCTCAGAGAGTCCCAAAGAAGTGGGCCACTATTCCAAGTCATGAAAGCAAGGACCTACATCCAAGATTACTCTACCCAGCAAAGCTATCATTTATAGTGGAAGGGCAGATAAAGTGCTTCCCAGATAAGGTCAAGTTAAAAGAGTTGGTCATCACCAAGCCCTTATTATATGAAATGTTAAAGGGGCTTATCTAAGATAAAGAAGATAAAAAATATGAACAGTATAATGACAACAAACTCACAGCTATTTTTTAAATATATTTTATTGGTTATGCCATTACAGTTGTCCCATTCCCCCCCCCTTCATCTCCCTCCACCCTGCACACTCCCTCCCCCATCATTCACCCCACTTTAGTTTATGTCCATGTGTCACAAGTTCTTTACATTCTGTATTTCCCATAGTATTCCTGCCTTCCCCACATCTATTTTCTACCTACTGTCTATGCTACTTATTCTCTCTACCTTGTCCCTACTTCTCCTCCTCCCACTCCCCTGTTGCTAACCCTCCATGTGATCTTCATTTCTATGGTTCCACTCCCGATCTAGCTGTCCTCTTAGTTAGCTTTTGTTTTAGGTGTGGTTGTTAATAACTGTGAGTTTGCTGTCCTTTTACTATGCATATGTTTTATCTTCTTTTTCTTAGGTAAGTCCCTTTAACATTTCATATAATAAGGGCTTGGTGATGATGAACTCCTTGAATTTGATCTTATCTGAGAAGCACTTTATCTGTCCTTCCATTTTAAATGAAAGCTTTGCTGGATAGAGCAATCTTGGTTGACCTTCTTGGAATACTTCTTTCCAGCCCCTTCTTACATGTAAGGTCTCTTTTGAGAAATCCGTTGACAGTCTGATGGGAATCAGACTTCTGTCTAATTTTTGTCTATTTGTTTGACTTTGCCAAAGAGTTTGATGTAAAATTTATTTTTCAGTTCTAAATTTTTCTTCTTTTTAATTCATTAACCCTGCCTTTACTTTAATTTTCTGCTTTACCTAGGTTTGTTTCATGGAAATTTAATTTACATCTTCAAATGTTAGAGTGTTTGTTTCTTGAGGATAGAGTGCATGCGAGCTCATTTGCACTTCTGAATGATATAAGAAAAGAAAATAAATCTAAAAATGAAGATTTGGGTTATCACTCAAAAATTATCCCTGTCCACATTTTCATGTATCTTGCTGTAAATCATTTTTTCTTGATGTTGTTCAAACATATATATTTATATATGAAACGATCTGTAAGATGTTTAATTTCTCCAGCCCAGGAAAGCAGACCAAATATCCTTTTATAGCAGTGTCTTTAGCGTTATTTATTTATTTTTTCCAAGTGATGGATTTTGCATTTTTCACCTTTTTTCAAAAGGGCTTCTTAATTTCCTGAGAGAAAAAGTTATCTACTTTAACTTCACCTTCATAAATTAAGTGTAAGAATAAAAATTTTCTCAAATATTTAATCATTATTAAATAAGTATTAAACATTAAATCATTTAATAATACATTAAGTAATTTGTTTATTAAATGTTGGTAAATACTATTTTATTTATTACTTATTGATAAATATTAAATGAAAGGCTTCTCAGTCTCTTAGCCAAGATCAAGTGTAGTATCAAATATTTAATTATCCTTTTTACATTTCATTTCATGAATCATTAATATCTTATGCCTCTTTCCTACTTAATACATTAATCTCTTTATAATTTATAATTAAGGCTTTATAAAGGCTTTCAATTTTAGTAATCAAATAGGGTTTTTTTGCATTCTAATTTTCTGTAAGACACATTTTCTCATTCAAACTTTTTCAATTTATGGTCCAGTTATTGATCTTGTCTTTTATTTCTACCAAAGTATATTTATTCAGAGAGAATTTCTTCTTTCAGAGATTATATATATTCAAGTATAAATTTATATTACCTATATATTTATCTATATTTTCTCCTAATAGTTTGCATAGTCTCCTGTACCACATTTAACATTTGCTTGGGAATGTGAAGATAGCATTTAACATTATTCTTTATAGGTAATTAATCTCTAAATAATTATTTGCACCTTTAAAAGTCCCTTTAAGATATCTAGGGATAAAAATTGAAAGCTGAGCCCTGGCTGGTGCGGTTCAGTTGGCTGGAGCACCATGCCGTACCTGAATGGTTGCAGGTCGATTCTGGTCAGGGCACATCCCTAGGTAGCAGGTTCAGTCCTAGTGTGGATGAGCTTCTGCATGCACATGATCCCTGGTCCAGCCATGTACAGGAGATAACCATGTACTCGAAGCTCCTCTATGACCATGACATTTCTCTCTCACCCTTCCTCTCTCTCTCTAAAAGTCATGAAAAAAATGTGTTTGGGTGAGGATTTAAAAAAATTGCAAGTTGATGCTGGACACACAGGATTGCACTCCCCCATCCTTTTGCAGTTAAATGTGGCGATATCACTAGTTCTGGCTAATTAGTGGGCACTATGAATATGTATGAATTCTTTGTCAAAGCACTTAAACTGTCATTGCGTTTAGCCTGCCTCCCCTTTTCACCAGCTATCATGCTTGCAGATGAGACCTTACATGACTGAGACTTCCAGATGACTGTTGAGATGACAACCCAAAATTCAAAGAAGTCTGAGTTACTTCATAAAGCACAATTGTCTTGGAGAATTCCCTGTGCTTACATCTGATTTTGCATGAATGAAAAATACACATTTATAGTGTGAGCCCCTGAAATTTTGGGATCATTAGTCACTGAAGCATAGCTGAGTCTACCCACACTCACACAGGTGTTTTCCTGCATTGATGAAAGAAACGTGAGTATGAAGCTTCTTTGGAAAACAATCAAACAGCACCTACTAAAGTAGAAGATACATAAACCCTTTGACAGATCAAATTCTCTGTTGAGAATGTATCCCATAGAAATAAAAGTAACAATTCATAAAGCAAAAAAAATTGCAAGTTGATTTAAAAAATTATATATCCTAAATTATGGTGAACATGGTATTAAATCACAAAACTCTAGGATTATTCCAAAGAAAGAATAAGAATTCCAACTCTTAGCATAAATTTGAAGTGTTCTCAGGTTTCATACTGATATAATAAGAACTAAAGATAAATAGGTATTATAGATTAATATTATTTGGAGAAAGTAGATAAATATTAGAGAAAATCTTTAAATACAGTATAGGAAATATAGTCAATAATATTGTAATAACTCTGTATGGTGCCAGGTGGGTACTGGACATATCAGGATGAACACTTTATAAAGTGTTTATATGCTTGCACAACCACCATGCTGCACACCTGAAACTAATACAAAATAATATTGAATGTAAACTGTAACTGAATTTTTTTAATTTTTTGAATCTTAAAATTAATAATAAAATCCAGAAGATGAATACAATACCTTATAAATGCAGAAAAATCAAAAGCTTTCTTAACATAATAATAATATCAGAGCTACAGTATAGAGAAGTAATATTCTTAATGACATTAAACCTAAAATGCATGAAAATACTGTGTAGTGATCCTGCCATTTGCAACGCTGTGGGTGAACCTGGAGGACACTACGATAAGTGAAATAAGCCAGACACAACAGAGTAAATACTGAACAATTCCACTGATACGAGGAATCTAAAACAGTCACACTCATAGAAACAAAGCATAGAGTGGCCATTGCCAGGAGCCAGAGGGAGGGGATATGGGAAACTGTTGCTCAATGAGCAACAATTGTAACAATAAAACTTTTGTTACACAAGATGGGTAAATTCTAGAGATCTGTTGTGCAACTATATTGTTATTGTGTGCTTTAGAATGTCAAGAGGATAGATCATGTGTTCTTATCGCACACACGCATACAAGAATACAAGAAAAAAATTGAAGGTGATGATTATGTTTATTGCTTTGATTGTGGTGATGGTATCATGAGTGCATGCATATGTTTAAATGTATCAAGAGACATTGAAATTAAGAACAAACGGACAGTAACCAGAGGGGAGATAGGAGGGGATAATGGGGCGGGGCGGGGGAGGCGGGAAGGCTGATGGGTTTTCAGGAATAACCATAAAGGACACATGGCAAAACCAAGGCGGGTGGAATCAGGGGAGGGGGGTGGGGATGGCTGAGGTGTGGGGGAGAGGTGGGGAAAAAAGCAAACAACTGTACTTGAACAATAAAATAAAAAATGGAAATATATATAAATAAATGTATCAAGATATATACATTAAATAGGTGCCCCACGGAGAACCTCATGGCTGCTTAGGATAGGTTTTGCTATTATATGAGTTTTGGAGCTAGAAGTATGTTTTAAAAAAGAACTTTCAGTGTTCCAATTTTTTGCAGTTTGGGTTTATGACAAAGGGATGTGGTAAGTAGTCCATTCTGCTGCTTTGTTAGGGAACTTAGGCCAGAAAGAGGTTGTACAGGACAAGGAGTAAGGCATCAGTGCGAGAGGAAAACCATCTGTGATTGGATCCTGGCTTCACCAAACTACAAACTACAAGCTGGGTGCCCCACAGCCAGTAGCTTGCCCTTTCTGGGCCTCATCACTGAAGTGTGCACAGATCCCAGAGCTGTGGAGAAGGTTATAAAGGATGAAGCATGTAAAGCACTTAGCGTATACCTAACGAGATGAACAGATGAGAGTTATTAAACTTCCCCTAGTAGATGGCAGAGCTGGGCAGTGCAAGTGAAGGGCAGCCCTTGCTTTCTGTCATACCAGGTGGGGCCAGAAAACAACAGGACCCTTCGAGTCTGTCAGTCCCCAAAGTCAACCCTCAGAATTCTGCTGTCTCTCCCCCGAGTGGAAGCCCAGAAATCTGGGGAGAAGGAAGGGCCCCACAGGAGTCGCAGTGGTCCTCCTCTCGGTGGCCCCACATGGCTTCCATCTGCCGTGGTGGTGCCGGCCTTCCATCTTGCTGGCACCCCAGCTGTGTGGGGCTGAGCCCAGCCAGCTCTGCCCGGACCTCCACAGACACCTATTTTGGTTTCCCAGAATGTGGTTGTTGCAAATGAAGGCCTGGACAGTTCGTGAAGCTGCCGTTCCAGGAGCAAGTCTACCCAATACCCGGGCAGGACACCAGCAGGTCCCACAAAAAGTCAAACTGTCTCGTAATGACACGGGCTGTCCAGCAGGAAGAGGTGTGAGAATGGGCAGGTGGGGGGCGGAAATGGGAGGGAGGTGGGGAGCACGGGGTGGGGGGCGGGCCGCAGGGCAGGAAATATAAAACAGAAAACTGTACTTGAATAAGAATTTTTTAGCCCTGGCTGGCATAGCTCAGTGGATTGAGCGCGGGCCTGCGAACCAGACAATCACGGTTCGATTCCCAGTCAGGGCACATGCCTGGGTTGCAAACCAGTTCCTTGAAGGCTAACTACCAGCAGGGGATGCACAAAAGGCAACCATACATTGATGTTTCTCTCCCTCTCTCATTCCCCTCTAAAAATAAATAAATAAATAAAAATCTTAAAAAAAAACTGTGTGTTTAAAAAAAAAGAATTTTTTTCCAATTTTTTTATTTAATTATTTTTCAAGTACAGTTTTCTGTCTATTACTCCTATCCCATCCCACCCCCCATCCTCCCCCCTCCCTCCCATTTGTACTTGAATAAGAATTAAATTAAAATAAATTTTAAAAAAAGAAATCAAATGAGTGAAAAAAAAGAATGGGCAAAGGTGTGCTTTCCAAGAGTGCTGGGGTCCTCTGTCAGATCACAGCAAGGCACTGGGGTGGGAGGTGCATGAGGCCCTGGGGGTGGGGGCAGGGCAGAGGCCTGGGCTCACTGCAGGGAGGGAGCAGAAGCGAGGGGAGGGGAGGACCCATGGCCAAGCTTCCTTCCACAAGTGCCAACCACATAGCCTTGGCTGTTTACTAAACTTGAGGGAAAAAAGAAGAAGGAAGAAGAAGAAGAAGAAGAAGAAGAAGAAGAAGAAGAAGAAGAAGAAGAAGAAGAAGAAGAAGAAGAAGAAGAAGAAGAAGAAGAAGAAGAAGAAGAGGAGGAGGAGGAGGAGGAGGAGGAGGAGGAGGAGGAGGAGGAGGAGGAGGAGGAGGAGGAGGAGGAAGAAGAAGAAGAAGAAGAATTAGAAGAGGGGGAGGGGGGAGAAGAAGAAGGGGAGGAAGAAGAAACAGACTTGGACATAAAAGCTTGAAAAGTCCTCTGTTGACCAAGTTTGACCCCTGCAAATTATGGCACAGCGGCCGCTAGAGGCTCTTTTTATTTTTATGTTATTTTTTTTATTTTAATTGTTCAAGAACAGTTTTCTGCCCTTTACCCCCTTCCCAGCCCACCCGCCTCAGCCCTCCCCACCTCCCTCCTGTCTCCACACTCCCCTCCTTGTTATTGTCCATGTGTCCTTTACACTGATTCCTTCAAACCCTTCCCCGCTTCCCCTAAAATTCCCTCCCCTCTACCCTCTGGTCACTTTCAGCCTGTTCCCAATTCCCACCGAGAGAGAACTCTGAGACTCCTTGCGTTTGCCAGGAGAAACGTTCCCAGGCCCCACCCAGCTGCTCGGCCCTGGGCAGTGAGAGGATGGAAATTTGCAGAAGGCCCCTCACCGAATGAGGCTCACAGAGCTTACCAAACAGACCCCCATAAACAGTAAACTGGCTCATTGGTTTAGAGAGCAAGCGCCTTTAGAAGAGTTTTAAGATAGTTTTGAATCCAGTGTAAAACATTATCAAAAGTGTTTAATTGCTCATAAGCCCAGTACTTTTATACAATGATAACTTCATTTCTAAATGTGCCTTCCAATCTTAATCTATACTGATCTAAACATTTGTACTGTTTTAATCAGTGTCATTAAATTTCATCTGTACCCATCCTGTATATTCCATAAACAGTTTTTCATGTTTTATACTGCTCATGTTAATTCTAATACTAGCATTCATTTCATTGTATTCACTACCACATATTTCTTAACCAGACTATTAAAAAATAGTTTTTCACTATTATAATGTTGCAGCAAACAAAAAAAGGAAAAATAAATAAATAAATGTATCAAGATATATACATTAAATAGGTGCAAATTTTTGTAAATCTATTACACATCAATAAACCTAAATAGAAAAGATAAACTCATATGAAAAGGCAAACTCAATATTTAGAAACATTAGAACATTATACTAATTAATTGGTTTTTTGCAAGTGAATTCCAGCCTTTATTTTGTAATATGAAGTAGGGAAGCTTTAAGCTGTCATAGTACATGACAGGTATTTAAAACTTCTGTTGCTAGTTCTAACTCTGTTGTAAGAATATTTGAAACCTGACATTTCTGAACATACTATTTTTTATTCTGACTGGAAATAATACTTACTGGAATAGTTTATTCTTTATTGACTAAAAATATAGGCTAACCTGGCTGGTGTAGCTCAGTGGATTGAGCACGGGCCTGTGAACCACCTGATTGTGGTTCGATTCCCAGCCAGGGCGCACGCCTGGGTTGCAGACCAGTTCACAGCAGGGAACTCATGAGAGGCAACCATACATTGATATTTCTCTCCTAGTCTCCTTCCCTTCCCCTCTAAAGATAAATAAATAAAATCTTTTAAAAAATAAAATAAAAATGTAGGCTAAAATTAAAATGATCAGAATAGGTAATTTCTGTAATTCATATAGTATACTTTCAGGGTTTTCATAAAACATTTTTTTTTGTTTTTATTGTTGTTCAAGTACAATTGTCTCCATTTCCACCACACCCATGCCCACCTCCCACCCTGGAATCTGCTCCCTTTGGCTTTGTCCACGTGTCCTTTATGCATATTCCTCAATGGCCTTCCCCTGTTTTCCCTCATTATCCCTCTCCCCCCTCCCCTCTGTTACTATTAGTCTATTCTTTATTTCCATGTCTCTGGCTGTATTTTGCTTGCTTGTTCATTTTGTTGATTAGGTTCCACTTAGAGGTGAAGTCATGTGGTATTTATCTTTCATCACCTGGCTAATTTCATTTAGCATAATGCTCTTTGGTTCCATCTACAGTGTCCCAAATGATAGGAGCTCCTTCTTTCTTTCTGCTGTGTAGTATTCCATTGTGTAAATGTACCACAGTTGTTTTTTTTAATATATTTTTTGATTATGCTATTGGAGTTGTCCCAACCCCCCTCTCCTCATTCCCCTCCTCCCTGCACAACCCCTCCCACCCACATTTCCCCGCTTTAGTTCACGTCCATGTGTCATAAGTTCTTTAGCTTCTACATTTCCCATACTATTCTTGCCCTCCTCCAGTCAATTTTCTCCCTGCCATCTACACTACTTATTCTCTGTACCTTTTCCCCCCCTCTCCTCTTCCCACTCCCCTGTTGCTAACCCTCCATGTGATCTCCATTTCTGTGATTCTGTTCCCGTTCTAGTTGTTTGCTTGGTTTGCTTTTCTTTTAGGTGCAGTTATTAATAACTGTGAGTTTGCTGTCTTTTTACTGTTCGTATTGTTCATATTTGTATCTCCTTTATCTTAGATAAGTCCCTTTAACATTTCATATAATAAAGGCTTGGTAAAGATGAACTCCTTGAACTTGACCTTATCTGAGAAGCACTTTATCTGCCCTTCCATTCTAAAGGAAAGCTTTGCTGGATAGAGCAATCTTGGATGTAGGTCCTTGCCTTTCATCACTTGGAATACTTCTTTCCAGCCCCTTCTTGCCTGCAAGGTCTCTTTTGAGAAATCAGCTGACAGTCTGATGGGAACTCCTTTGTAGGTGACTGTGCCCTTATCTCTTGCTGCTTCTAGAATTCTTTCATTTTAATCTCAGCTAATGTAATTATGATGTGCCTTGGTGTGTTCCTTCTTGGGTCCAACTTCTTTGGGACTCTGAGCTTCTTGGACTTCCTAGAAGTCTATTTCCTTTGCCAGATTGGGGAAGTTCTCCTTTACTATTTGTTCAAATAACTTTTTCACTTGTTGCGCTTCCTCTTCCCCTTTTGGTACCCCTATAATTCGGATGTTGGAATGTTTAAAGATGTCCTGAAGGTTCCTAAGCCTCTCCTCATTGATTTGAATTTTTGTTTCTTCATTCTTTTCTGTTTGTTTTTTTCTTTCTTCCTTCTGGCCCACTCCATTTATTTGAGTCCCAGTTTCCTTTCCATCACTATTGGTTCCCTGTGCATTTTCCTCCATTTTACTTAGTGTAGCTTTCATTTATTCATCTAATTTGCAACCAAAATCAACCAATTCTATGAGCATCCTGATCACCAGTATTTTGAACTGTGCATCTGATAGGTTGGCTAGCTCTTGGTCACTTAAAAGTATTGGCTCTGGGACTTTGATCTGTTCTTCCATTTGAGCCTTTTTTTTTGTCTGGTCATGCCTGTTATGTATGAGGGGCAGAGCCTTAGATGTTCACCAGGGTGGGGCGACCCAGTTGCTGGGTTGTGATGCTGTATGTGGGGGTGGGGTCAGAGAGGGAACAATGGCACTTGCTCTGCTCTCTCTCAGATTTCAGTCCCTTCTGCCACTTCCCACAAGCAAACTGAGCCCTTCTGGTGCTGGTCCCCGAGTGGGTGGGCTTCTGTACATTCTAGGTCCCTGAGGGTCTCTCCAACAAACTCTCTTGTGAGGCTGGGAGTCTCTCCTGGCACCCCAACCCCTGCAAGTGTTTTCAATCAGGGCTTTTTTAGGCTTTGTTTCCAGGCACTGGGGCCCTGGGTTGTGCAGTCTGTCTCGCTGCCCCTTTTTGCCTGGTTTATCTGCACGAGAATGTGTGACCACAGTCAGCCAACTGCCTTGCACACCTCACCAGCTCTGCTCTTTGCCCCACTGTGCCTGGGGTCTGCCAGCCACTGCCTGTGCACCTGGGTCCACAAGCCACTTTTTCCTGCCTCGACTCGTCTCTACTGGCCACCAACTCTACCCCTCTTACTGGTCTGGATGAATGGTTGTCGGACTTCCATACACTTCAATTTTCTGTCTGTTGATTGTTTTATTGTTTCTAAATTTTTCTTGTCCTTATTTTTGGTTGTGGAAGGGGGCACAGTGTGTCCACCTACACCACCATCTTGACTGGAAGTGCTACACCACTGTTTTTTGATCCACTCATTTACTAATGGACACTTAGCTGGTGCGAATGCAGACTGCAAGCCACTGCAGCCACTGTAGAAAACAGTATGGAATTTCCTCAGAAAACTGAGAATGGAACTGTCTTTTGACCCAGCAATACCACTGCTGAGATTATACTGTAAGGATTCTGAAACACCAATTCAAAAGAACCTATGCACCCCAATATTCATAGCAGCACAATTTTCAATAGCCAAGTACTGGAAGCAACCAAGTGCCCATGGTTAAAGGAGATTATATTTAAACACTTTTAAATTTTATTTAGAAACATTAGTAATATAAGTAAAATGTAAATAATGATTAATAGTAGCATTGGTTATTATTTTTGTTAATGGGAGTAGAACTCACAGTCCAGAAAATCTAATATATAGAAACAACAGCACAATAAAGGAACATTTCAGTTATTGGAAGGTCTGCCTAGAGTTAGGAAAAATCTCCTTTCCCACAAGACTGAGCAAAAAGTGCAAGAGCAACCATGAGGGATGCTGGGAAAGGGATGACTGTTTAGGAATGTAGGCAACCACTCCCCAAGAAGAGTCCTCAACTCTGAGGATCAGAGTTCCTGAGAGGGCATGTTAGAGCACAGTCTCTGGCTCCACTCTGAGTATCCACTTCAGTAGGTCAGTGGGCTCAGAAATGCACATTGCTAACAGGCTCCCAAGTGATGCTGGTCAAGGAGCACAATTTGAGGACCAGTGAACCTAGAAACAGACCATTTTCCCAGCTAACAATAGTAACCAAAATTTGTCAACAAACACCAGCCATTACCCAAAATGAATGACTATATGGTTTCCCTGGGTTTGAAGTTAGGATATTTCTATCATTCCAAGGATTTATTTGAAGTGAAATTTGTGTTGCTTTTTTACCTCCTCCTGGGCAAACCCAGCACCCCCATGGAAAGAGGAAACCAAACAAGAGTCATAAATTTTCTTCTCCTGGGATTCACAGAGAAGCCAGACTTGCAGCCTCTCTTTTTTTCACTATTTCTGTCCATGTACCTGGTCACATTCACTGGGAACCTGCTCGTTATCCTGGCCATCAGCTCAGACTCCCACCTCCACAGACCTATGTACTTCTTCCTCTCCAACCTGTCCTTGGCTGACATATGTTTCACTTCCACCACTGTCCCAAAGATGCTGCTGAACATCCAGACACAGAACAAAGTCAAAATCTGTGTAGGATGCCTCAGCCAGATACTTTTTTTCATTGTGCTTGGATGCTTGGACAATTTACTCCTGACTATGATCAGTTTGTGGCCATCTGTCACCCTCTGCCCTACACAGTCATCATGAACCCTCATCCCTGTGGGCTGCTGGCTCTGATATCCTGGTGCATCTGTGTCATGGGCTCCCTGCTTGAAACCCTTAGGGTCTTGAGGCTGTCCTTCTGCACAAAAGTGGAATTCCAACACTTTTTTGTGTTTTTACTGAAGTCCTGAACCTTGCCTATTCAGACACCCTTGTCAATAGCATAATACTGATTTTTAACACTATTTTCCTAGGTGGTTTCCCTCTCTCTAGGATCCTCTTTTCTTATACTCAGATTTTCTCCTCCATCCTAAGGATTTCCTCAGCTGGAGGCAAGTACAAAGCCTTCTCCACCTGTGGGTCTCACCTGCTAGTGGTCTCCTTGTTCTATGGCACTGGCCTTGGGGTCTACCTCAGTTCTACCTCATTTCTTCATCCTCTGGGACAAGTCTGGTGACCTCAGTGATGCACACTATGGCCACCCCCATGCTGAACCCCTTCATCTACAGTCTGAGGAGCAGGGACATGAAGAGGGCCCTGGGGAGACTCTTTATCAGGGTTGCAACTGTCAGGAATAAGGCAGTTAGAAAACTGCCATGAGGAGCTGAGTGCATAACACTGGTGACCACAAATCATGGCTTCCTCTGTCCAGTATTTTTCCTTTTCCTAATCTTATGTTTTAAAGCAAAACTTGCCTTAGGTACTCCTTGTTCTCTCACCATTTTTCTTTGGGTAATGTCTTAGGTTCTTTCTTTCACTTTATAACCAGTCATTTTAACTTTAAATGACTAGGACCTGGCATTTTCTCAGTTATCTTCAATAATGGTTTGGATTATTTTAAAAATAAGTCTCATGGATTATAAATATATTTTCTAGATGAAGACTCTGTGGTCTGCCTTGTCATAGCAGTTCAGGATAATGGAAGTGGAGACAGAGTCTGACACTGAGCAGTGGCAGGCTCACTCCTAGGGCGATTGCATGAAGCTCCAACTGTGATGTCTAGGTGCCCTTTGTTCCAAGGTCACTCATTAAGAAAGCCTCATTTTACTCCATGTATCACATGCTCACATGTTTCTTTGTAGACTACCATTTGGATTTTATCCCCCGGGAGGAGAAAGGGGGAGAATGGAGGAAAAGGTACAGGGATTAACAAGTATAACTGGTAGGTACAAAATAGGGGAAGGTTAAGAATAGTATAAGAGATGTTTTGGAAAATGGCAGCAGAGTAGGATGGAGCGACTCCAGTTCTCATACCCCTGGGAGAAAATCCTGGTAGATCTACTGAGGAACAGCGCAATCAATTCCCCAACCAACAATTCCCCAGCATTTATGAAAATAAGAGACCAGAGATAGTGACGGACCAGACAGCTACAGGTCACTGGGGTCTCAAGGACGTGAGTTAGGACGGAGGCAGCCAGGCCGGTGGCAGCCCTCAGCCGGCACATAATGGTCCTTAGCCGTGGCTGCCGCAGCGGTCAGGGCCCAGAGGCTTCCATCTGCACCCAGCGACAGGGGCATCTGCCACAGAGGACTTATCAGGAGCCAGGCACCCCAGAGTAAAGTCAAAAGCAGCAGTGGCGGGACCAGCAGCAGTGGGACCAGCAGCCCTTGGCCGGCGCCTAACAGCCTTGGAGCTGCTGCTGCCACAGCTTTCAGGACCAGAGGCTTCCATCTGGGAAGGGGAAGGCTTCCATCAGGGCCCTGGGCCCCTTCCATCTGTGGCAGACACCCGGCCAGTGTCAGGGCATCTGCCACAGAGGACTCATCAGGAGCCCGGCACCTGTGAGTAAAGACAAAAGCGGCAGTGGCAGGGCCACTGTAATGGCCAGCCTGTAATGCCTCGGAGCGGCCACTGCCACTGCATTAGGGGAGTAGAGGCTTCCATCTGCGGCCAGTGCCACAGAGGACTCATTGGGAGCCCGGCACCCAGTGGAGCCTTGGGCCGGCGGCGGGGTCCTTGGAAGAGAGCTGGCTCCATCACTCCCCATCTAGGCAGGGCTGGGTGGCAGAGACCTGTCTGCCTAGGTGTGCAGGGAGGGTGGCAAGGACAGGGGACCATGTTCAGTTGCGATCTCTGTGGTCACCAGCCCACCAGCCTGCCAGCCCAGGAAATTTGAGAGGAGCATTATCCTAACCGGTCGCCAGGTTGGGGATTGGGCTGGGCTGAGAGGCAGGCTTTCTGGAGAAGTTTTTACTGGAAAGTGGACTGAGGTGTTCTCCTTTTAAGGCAGCTTGACTTGCTTCTCACCCAGCCACAGGACTGGGAAGGACCAGTACCAGATCCTGTGGGAACCAGGCAGCTACCTGCACCCTAGTCTGGTAGCCTGGTTGGCGCACGTGGGAGTGCGCCTGAGCCTACAACCCAGCCCACAGAGGGGTCCTGCCGAAACCAGAAAACTGGATTGGACAGTTTGAAACCAACAAGGAAAGGTTTTTTTGTTTTGTTTTGTTTTAACTTTTTATAACATTTTTTTCAGTAATTGTATATTTTTAATTTTATTGTTGCTGTATCTTTCAGTACTCTGTTCCTCTCCTTTCTTTTTTCCTGTTTTAGTCCTTCTTCCTTTCATTCCAAACTTACTGCTTTTTCCTCACTTCTCTTGCCCTTTTTGTATGTCTGTGTTTGTTTGTTTGTTTGTTTGTTTGTTGCTTTCTATACCACTGCAAATATTTCACAATACATCTCTCGAGTCTTAGCCCACTTTGCAGGTTCCTGAATTCTACTACTGTAGTGATTAACTCTACTTGCTCACGTGCTACGCCTATTTACTATTCTTTACTCTCACCTTACCTCAAAATCTGACCACCTGCAACCTCACTGCTTTCTAGATACAACTCACAAGCCTTCCCTCCCCAACAAGAGATTTATCTTTGGTCTATCCTTTTTTAAAAGTGGCAAATTGAGTTGAAGATTACACTTAACACTATATATAGCCTAAAGTTCTTCTATCTCTTCTCTAACAGCTGTGACTATAAATACCATAAAGTACTCCCCTGCTGTCATAAACCATTTTGCCTCCCCCTCCAACTGCTCACGCACACACAAAGAAAGGAGTAGGTGGAAGCAGAGAACATCGAGGTACCGGCAGGAGATTGCACCACTGAATTTTCACAGGTATTCTACCACAGAAGTTCACACTATAAACCCAAGGGAGTCAGAACAGATCAATTTAAGAAGCTGAGGCTAACAAGAAGAGTCTCATAAACAAAGGGAAGACAAAGAAACAATGCCCAAATGAAAGAAAACGTGGAAGTCTCGGAAATAATGTTAGATGAAAGAGAGGCAAGTCAGCTATCAGATACTGAATTCAAAGCACTAGTTATCAGGAAATCCAAGGAGCTCACAATGAGCTATCAGAAGCTAGAGGGGAGCTACCAGAAACTAGAGGGGAGCTACAATGAGCTCTCCACAAACTATATCAACATGAAAAAGGAAATAGAAACTACCAGCAAAGGCCAAGAGGAAAGGAAGAATACAACTACAGAACTGAAGAACACAGTACAAGGAATGAAAAGCAGGATCAAAGAGGCAGAAGATCGGATCAGCGAGTTGGAGGAAACAGTAGAAAGAATCTCCCAGAAAGAGCAAGAAAGGGAAAAGAGGCTCAAAAAGAATGAAGAGGGATTCAGAGAAATGCAAGACAACATGAAACGTAATAATATCCGAATAATAGGAATACCAGAATGACAAGGAGAAGAACAAGGGATAGAAAACCTATTTGAGCCCTGGCTGGTGTAGCTCAGTGGATTGAGCATGGGCCTGCGAACCACATGATCGAGGTTCGATTCCCAGTCAGGGCATATGCCTGGGTTGCAGGCCAGTTCCCAGCAGGGGACACACAAGAGGCAACCTTACATTGATATTTCTCTTCCTCTCTCCTTCCCTTCCCCTCTAAAGGTAAATAAATAAAATCTTTAAAAAAACAGCAAAAATCTTTTTTAAAAAACCTATTTTAAAGAGTAATGATGAAAAATTTTCCTAATTTGATGAGAGAAAAAGTTACACGAATCCAGGAATCACAGAGAGTCCCATTCAAGAGGAACCCCAAGAGGCCCACTTCAAGACACATCATCATTAAAATGGCAAAATTCCAAGACAAAGAGAGAATCTTAAAGGCAGCAAGGGAGAAAAAGGAAGTAACATACAAGGGAGCCCCAATAAGGTTAGCTACTGACTTCTCAATGGAAACACTCCAAGCAACAAGAGAATGGCAAGAAATATTTCAAGTAATGAGAACCAGAGGCCTACAACCAAGGCTACTTTACCCAGCAAGGCTCTCAATCAAGATAGAAGGCCAAATAAAGAGCTTCCAAGACAAAAGAAGTCTAAAAGAATATGCCTCCACCAAATCAGCTCTACAAGAAATACCAAAAGGACTGCTTTAAGGAAGGGAAGGAAAAGAGATAGACAGAGAGGAACTCTGGTACAAAAATGGCAATGAATACCTATCAATAATAACCTTAAATATAAATGGATTAAGGCTCCAATCAAAAGACATAGAAGAGCTGAATGGATAAGAAAGCATGACCCACACATATGCTGCCTACAAGAGACCCACCTCAGGACAAAAGACCATCACAGAATAAAAGTGAAAAGCTGGAAACAAGTTTTCCAAGCAAATGGTCCACAAAAAAAAAGCCAGGATAGCAATTCTAATATCAGACAAAATAGATTTCAAAAAAGGGCCATAAAGAAAGGCCCAGAAGGTCACTTCATAATACTGAAGGGAAGAATCAACCAAGAAGATATTAACATCGTAAATATCTATGCACCCAACATAGGAGCACCCAAATATATAAGAAAAATTCTAGAGGACTTCAAGAAAGATATTGACAGCAACACAATTATAGTAGGGGACTTTAACACCCCACTGTCAAAAATGGACAGGTCTTCCAAACAAAATATCAACAAAGATATAGCTGCACGAAACAACACCCTAGATGAAATGGACTTGACTGATATATATAGAGCCCTTCTTCCCAAAGAAGCTAAATACACATTCTTTTCAAATGCACATGGAACATTTGCAAAGATAGACCACATGATAGGACACAAAACGAGCCTCAACAAATTCAAGAAAATTGAAATCATACCAAGCATTTTCTCTGACCACAAGGGACTGAAATTAGAAACCAACCCCACAGGAAAACACCCAAAATACCCAAAAGCATGGAGACTGAATGATATGCTACTAAACAACGAATGGGTCAAGATTGAAATTAGGGAAGAAATAAAAAAGTTTCTGAAAACAAATGAAAATGAACTCACAACAACCCAAAACTTATGGGACATGGCGAAGGCAGTCCTGAGAGGGAAGTTCATAGTAATACAGGCTTACCTAAAGAAGAGAGAAACATTTCAAACAAACAACCTAACCCTACACCTGCAAGAACTGTAAGAACAACAACAAAGACAGCGCAGACCAATTAGAAGGAAGGAAATAACCAAGATCAGAGCAGAGCTAAATGACATAGAGACTAAAAGCACAATTCTAAGGATCAATGAATCCAAGAGTTGGTTTTTTAAAAGATAAACAAAATAGACAAGCCTTTAAGTAGGCTCATCTAGGAAAGAAGAGAGAGGACCCAAATAAACACAATCAGAAATGAAAGAGGAGAGATTATAACTGATACCACAGAAATAGAAGGGATTGTAAGAAATTACTATGCAGAACTGTATGCCAAGAAATTTGAAAACCTAGGTAAAATGGAAAAAATTCTAGAAAAATATAATCTTCCAAAACTCAATGAGGAAGAAGTAGAAAGCCTGAACAGGCCAATAACAGCAGATGAAATTGAAGCAGCAATCAAAAAATTCCCATCACACAAAAGCCCAGAACCAGATGGTTTCACAGGAGAATTCTACAAAGCTTTTAAGGAAGAGCTAAGCCCTATTCTTCACAGACTATTACAAAAAATCCAAAATGATGGGAAACTCCCCAACTCTTTTTATGAAGCGAGCATCATCCTAATTCCAAAACCTAATAGAGACACAACAAAGAAAGAAAACTTCAGGCCAATATCGCTGATGAATATAGATGCTAAAATCCTCAAAAAAATATTGGCAAATCACATCCAACAACACATCAAAAAGATCATACACCATGACCAAGTGGGATTCATCCCAGGGCTGCAAGGATTTTTCAATATCCGCAAATCAGTAAATGTAATACACCACATAAACAAAACCAAAGACAAAAAACCACATGGTCATATCAATAGATGCAGAAAAAGGTTTTGATAAGGTACAACACCCATTTATGATAAAGGTACTCAACAAAGTGGGAATAGAGGGAGCATTCCTCAATATAATAAAGGCCATATATGAAAGACCTACAGCCAACATCATACTCAATGGACAAAAACTAAAAGCTTTTCCCCTAAGATCAGGAACAAGACAAGGTTGTCCACTTTCACCACTTCTATTTAATATAGTGTTGGAAGTTTTAGCCTCAGCAATCAGGCAAGAAAAGGAAATAAAAGGCATCCAAATCGGAAAGGAGGAAACAAAACTGTCACTGTTTGCAGGTGACATGATAGTGTACATGGAAAATCCTATAGCCTCTACCAAAAAACTCCTGGAACTAATAAATGAATTTGGCAAAACAGCGGGATTGAAAGTCAATATCCAGAAATCAAAGGCATTTTTGTATACCAACAATGAAGCAGCAGAAGCAGAAATCAAGAAAAAAAATCCCATTCGATATAGCAAAAACAAAAATAAAATACCTGGGAATAAACGTAACCAAGGAGGTAAAAGACCTGTATGCAGAAAACTACACAACACTGAAGAAAGGAATCAAGGTAGACACAAACATATGGAAACATATACGGTGTTTCTGGATTGGAAGAATTAACATCATCAAAATGTCCATACTACCCAAAGAAATTTACACATTCAATGCAATACCTATTAAAGTACCAATGGCATATTTCACAGACATAGAACAAACACTTCAAACATTTATATGGAACCACAAACAACCCCCAATAGCAGCTGCAATTTTGAGAAAGAAGAACAAAGTAGGGGGGATCACAATGCCTGATATCAAAATGTATTGCAAGGCCACTGTAATCAAAACAGCCTGGTACTGGCATAAAAACAGGCACATAGACCAATGGAACAGAACAGAGAACCCAGAAATAAACCCACCTTTCTATAGTCAATTAATATTTGACAAAGGGGGCAGTAACATAAAATGGGGTAAAGATAGCCTCTTCAACAAATGGTGTTGGGAGAACTGGACAGCTACATGCAAAAAAAATGAAACTCGAGCACCAACTTACACCACACAACAAAATAAATTCAAGGTAGATAAAAGATTTAAATACAAGCCGTGACACCATTAAACTCCTAGAGGAGAACAGTGGCAGGAAAATATCAGATATTTCACGCAGCAACATTTTTACTGATATGTCCCCTAGAGCAAGGACTATAAAGGAAAGAATAAACAAATGGGATCTCATCAAAATAAAAAGCTTCTGAGCAGATAAAGAAAACAGCATTAAAATAAAAAGACAACCAACTGTATGGGAAAACATGTTTGCCGATGATACCTCAGACAAAGGTTTAATCTCCAAAATATACAAAGAACTCACACGACTTCACTCTAAGAAGACAACTAACCCAATTAAAAAGTGGGCAAAGTACTTGAACAGACACTTCTCCAAGGAGGACATACAGAAGATCCAGAGACACATGAAGAGATGCTCAATATCACTTGCTATCAGAGAGAAGCAAATTAAAACCACAATGAGATACCACTTTACACCAGTGAGAATGGCTATCATAATCAAAGCAATAAACAACAAATGTTGGAGAGGGTGTGGGGAAAAGGGGACTCTGGAACACTGTTGGTGGGATTGCAGACTGTTACAACCATTATGGAAAACAGTATGGAATTTTCTAAGATAACTAAAAATGAATATGCCTTTTAACCCAGCCATTCCACTGCTAGGATTGTATCCTAAGAACCCTAAAACACCAATCCCAAAGAACATATGCACCCCAATGTTCATAGCAGCACAATTTACAATAGCCAAGAGTTGGAAGCAACCTAGGTGCCTGTCAGTAAATAAATGGATCGAAAAACTATGGTACATATACACAGTGGAATTCTATGCTGCAGAAAGAAAGAAGGAGCTCCTACCTTTTGCAACAACATGGATGGAACTGGAAAGCATTATGCTGAGTGAAATAAGACAGGTGTTGAAGGACAAATACCATATGATCTCACCTTTAGCAGGAAGCTAAACAACAAAACAAACAAGCAAGCAAAATATAACCAAAGACACTGAAATGGAGAACAGGCTGACAGTGACCAGAGGGAAGAGGGGAGGGAATTTCAGGGGAAATAGGGGTGGGATTTAGAGGAACATATATAAAGGATACATGGACAACAACTGAGAAGGGTGGAAATGGGAGGGAGCATGGGGGAGGGATGGGATGGGAGTAATAGACAGTAAACTGTACTTGAAAAATAATTAAATTTGAAAAGAAGAATAGTATGGGAAATGGAGAAGCCAAAGAACTTGTATGCACAACCCATGGTCATGAACTGGGAGGGATTGCTGGGGGGAAGTGGGGTACCCAGAAGAGAGAGGCAAAGGGGAGGAAATTGGGACAACTGTAATAGCATAATCAATAAAATACACCTTAAAAATACTTGTAAACTTTTAAGGTTTTTTTTCTTGAAATATTGAAGGAGACAATGATAAACCTTTTTTCCTCTAACATTACTTTTGATAAAAGTTAGTCAGTAGTGTTAGGGTTAAATTAGAATTGAGGTCCACTAAGCAATAAAGACAAAATAGAGCTCTCAAAAAAAAGTGTCATGCTTTTAAAATATTATATCCTCTGGAGTGATGGAATGTGTACCGATTTTTGTAAGGTTGCCCTGCACTCTTTTAGAGATGATTTCTGAGGTTGTGCAAAATTCAGGAAAGTTGCAGAGCACAGAATCAATATATAAAAATGTGTTGACCACATGAAGACACAGGGAGAGGACAGTCATCTACCAACCAAGGAGAGAAGCCTCCAAAGAAACCAGCCATGCTGGCACTTTCATCTCGGACTTCCAGCCTCCAAAACTATGAGAAAATTAATTTCTGTTGTTTAAACCACCCAGTCATGCAGGTCTAGCAAAGTAATACACACTGCTTCCACCAGGAGCCCTTTAGGGACACAGACCACTGTGGCGTGGGAGAAGCCAGAGGCTGAAATTCTCACTTGAGACAGGGATCCCAAGCAAAGTTCCAAATGTGGAGTAGGTTGTTTTACAATGTGATCCTCAAGAAGGACTATATCTGCTGAGATGGACTCCTTGTGATTAACTGGGCACAAATTCATAACCATGATCTTGGCAGCCACTGCTGACGGATGTCTCTTGTGCACTCTGTGCTTCAGGGAAAAGCCACAGACTGAGCTGCCAACCTTCTGCACTGTGTTCCTGCTGTCTGAGTTACCCTTTATGAGGGAGTTCCTGCTATCATCTTCCAAACACTGGGCTGAGGCCTGCCCCAGTTTGGAACTGCACAGTTATAGTCTCATTTGCATCTAAGATTTTATTTATTTTTAGAGACAGAGGAAAGGAGGAAGAAAGAGAGGGAGAGAAACATCAATGTGAGAGAGATGCATTGATCAGTTGCCTCTCACATGTGCCCCAACCAGGACAAACCCACAACCCAGGCATCTACCCTGACCAGGAATTGAACTGGCAACCTTTTGGTCTGCGTACAATGCCCAACCACCTAAGCCACAATAGTCAGGGTTCATTTGCAACTATACTGACCAATAAGAGCAGGTTCATCATTATCAATCAGAACATGTGATGCTGAACAATCAGGATAGTGCTGTTTGGACCAATCAGACTGTACACATTTGGATTCTTCATTTGCATAAAAGTTGACAAATCAGAAACTATATAAAAGGCAGACTCCCTTTGTCTCCGCCAACACTTTCAATTACCAGGAGAGGCTGTGTTTCCCCAATTTTCAAAAATGTTCAGCTGACTAATTCTCTCTTTTTTCCACACCTGAAACTGGGGACTTGGGTTAAAAATAAGCAGAGGAGGCTCTTGCCTTTGCATGGATTACTTCTAGTCTCTGGCTATATATGTCTGCGTGGTAACCACAAATAGATTGAAGAATTCTGGAGCCCTCTTCCAAGTTCCCTCAATTGTTTATGTTCAGTGGTTCTCTTAGGACCCTAAAGAATGGGGCTCAAGGGCACCCAGAAACACACCTGTGCTTAAATTTCCCTCACCTTCGGGAGGCATAGATCCTCAAGTGAAGCTTAATTTGACTCAGAAAAAATCAATGTCATGTTTCATGGACAAAGGGGTCATAGAGTTGAGTTACCTGATAGCTAGAAGCATGTTACTCTGTTTGTGTTTTCCCCAAGCCTTTGTTAAGGTCCCATTTAATGTCCCACCTGGTTCACTAAACTGCAGGAAAATAATACTAACATGCCAACATCTACCTTTGTGTGGTAAGAAGACACAGAACCCCCTGTGGTTGGCATGGGGATGGTGCATCTGGGCCAATTGGTATTAGGAGTCAAGAGTTGGGGCTACAAGTTCCAGCTATTCACTGCCTTTAGAAGCTGCTTTCTCTATCCCCAACTGTGGAGTGTATGAAGTAAAGAATTAAGTCAGAGAGCTAGGGGTGCTCAAAGCTTGCATATCCCAAAGAAAGGACTGGACCTTGATTGGTTCCTGAGAGGTGACCTTTGAGCCCTTGGGATATCTTGTCTGATAAAAGTATCTGTATAGTTGGAGTCTTGAGCCATGCCAGGTAGTCTATGCTGACAGGGTAATTTATAGTGAATGCCTGTTCTTGTTCACTGGGGCCCTGGGCTATGCTATATTAGTCTGACCTCTAGGGGCACTGAAAGATGAGTAATTAAGGTCAGGAGGCACTCCATGGCTACACAACCAGCCCCCAGTAAAAACCCTGCCCTGGCTGGTGTGGTTCAGTGGATTAAGTGCTGGCCTGTGAACCAGCGTCACCAGTTCAATTCCTGGTCAGGGCACATGTCTGGGTTGCCTGCCAGGTCCCCAGTAGGGGGCACATGAGAGGCAACAACACCTTGATGTTTTTCTTCCTTTCTCCCTCCCTTCCCCTCTCTAAAAATAAATTAAATTAAATTAAACTAAACTATACCCTGAACCCCAAGGCTCAGGAGAGATTCCCTAGCTGGCAAAGCTTCGTGTGTTGCCATGCATTGTTGGTGGGAGAATTAAGCACCAGTCATACAATTCCACTAAGGAGGGACCATTGGAAGCTCACATCTGATATCCCCTGGACCATGCCCTGTGTGCTTCTTGCCTTTGATTTTGATCTGTATCCTTTTATTGCAATAAACCATAAACATGAGCACCACAGTTTCTCTGAGTTTTGTGAGTCCTTCTAGCCAATCATGGAACCTGAAGGTGGTCTTGGGGATCTCCCAACACAGAGGCTATGGATACTGTTTGATTATGAGAAACAGTGGTTTTCCTTTCACCTACTTCAATTATACTGCTCCTTCAGAAAATAAGGAACATGAGATGACCCCTCACCTTGTTGAACCTTAAGCTTCCCATACTCACAACCCCAGGGAAGACATTTCCACCCTGTTGCCCACCACCTTCCCTCAGTCCCCTCTCACCACCACCCTCCCAAGTTCTCAGCATAGGCTCAGAGAGAAACGAAGACCATGGACATCCTTTCGTTACTGCTCCTTTATCTCTGTTTCCCCCAAACACACCAGACAGAGCATGTGCTCAGTGCACAGTCATTCAGGCAATGGGTCTTCCCAGGACACCCCTCACATGGCACTCTCATTGCCACCCCGTCCCCTGGATGCCCCCTTCTCTTGTGCCATGAGTGACTTGTAGGGCTTCCCCAGGCTTGGGAGAGTGAGCTCAGCTTCCTGCAGCTCCAGCTCCCGCTGAGACAAATGCTCAATGACGGCTGCTCCAATGGAGTCCCCCAACACATTGGTCATTGTGCGAAGTCGATCACTGGGGAGGGGAGAGAAGAGAAAATTGATCATTAAGCTCCACTAACCAAGGCTTGAGCACCACAGGGAGAGGATCAAGCTGAGGGGGTTTTCAGTCTCAGAAAACTGGGGGTTCACATTCCAGTTCAATCCCTGACCAATGTCCCATCCCCTCTCTCTCCTCATTTCCCCTCCTAACAGATGTAGAATGGACCAGCTCTGATATGCTCACATTTGATGTCGGCAACACAAATTTTTTAAGGATGTAAACATCCAATATATATAATTAGGGGTTATGAGCTGAACAGCATACAGAATGAGAAAATCCAAACTGATTTTATACAAACATCCTTTTTTACTTTTCTTTTTTTAAAGAAATTTTATTACATTTACTTATTTATTTGGGGGGGGTAGGGAAGGAGAAAGAGAGGGAGAAAAAACATCCATGTATGGTTGCCTCTCACACACCTGCTACTGGGTACTGGACGGCAACCCATGCATGTGCCCTGACTGGGAATCAAACCAGCAAACCTTAGGTTCGCAGGCCGGTGCTCAATCCATTGAGCCACATCAGCCAGGACTTTTATTTTAATTTTTTAAAATATGTTTGTTGAGCCCTGGCTGTTGTGGCTCACCAGCCTGTGAATTGAAGGGTCACTGGTTCAATTCCCAGTCAGAGCACTACATGCCTGGGTTGCCAGCCAGGTTCCTGGTTGGAGGCATGTGAGAGGCAACAAATCATATGTTGTTGTTTCTCTCCCTCTCTTTCTTCCTCCCTTCCCCTCTCTATAAAAGTGAATAAATAGAATCTTTTTAAAATTTTTTAAATAAATAAAATGTGTTTATTGATTTTACAGAGAGAGCAAGGGAGAAAGATAGAAATACTGATCAGCTGCCTCCCATATGTGTCCCAACTGGGGACCAAACCCACAACCTAGGTATGTGCCCTGAACAGAAATCAAACCCCCAACCTTTTGGTATACAGTATAATGCTCCAACCAACTGAGCCACACCAGCCAGGGCTAAACCTCTTGTTTTAAAGTTGAAGACTTCTAAAAAAATATATTTGTAAGCCAGCTCTGTCCCCCAGATCACTTTTCTGACTTCTACATAAAACAAGTAAAAAGGGGGCCCTTTCTAGTTGATAGAAAAAGCCTCCATCATCTGACTCTTCTCTGCCCTACTTCCCAAGGTTAATTTTATGGAATTTGGGATCCGCAGGCCATGATTTGGAGCATTCTCCAAGGGCCCCTTTCACTCTAAAATTCCAGAATTCTGTGTGCTAGCTGGAAAGGGAGCCCATAGGTTTGGGGTCCTTAAGGGAAAGCAGGGGTTGCAGCAGGGTCTGAAGGACACTCACAGAAACCAGTCCACAGCTATGATCAGCGTGATGTCTTCAGTGGGCAGGCCAACTGATGTGAGCACAATGACCATGGTGACCAAACCCGCCTGGGGAATGCCAGCAGCCCCAACGCTGGCTGCAGTCGCTGTGATACTGCAAATGGAGAGAGAACATAGAGAGGCAGGAGGAGGAAAGGGAGAGATAAGACAGAGGAAAGAAGGGTACACAGAAAGGAAGGATTGAGTTCCCCATGGCATCTTAAATTAAAATCCCCCAAATAAAAGCAAATCCAAAGTGACTTCCATTAAATGCCAGTGCAGATAGGTCTTCTCAACCTTTTCTGGGATCTGGTTGGAAGTCCATCTAAAATGGACTTTTGAACACTGAGACAACTAATACTGTAGATGCAAGAGTAAGCATTTAACTCAGCTGCCTTGTGGGCTGGAAGAGGGTGGAAGAGTCATGATGGGCAGCACTGTGAACCAGGAGATTGAGGCCCCTGTATGCACATATACCGGAAGGAAGTAGGTTAGGACAGCCAGGTCCAGCTGCCAGGAATGAAACTCCATAAGAGGGGCCAAGTTTAGAACCAAAAGAAGAAATTGTCTATGATGCTAAGCAAATAAAAAATTATATAAGGTTTTGAAAAATTGAAAGATAAAACCCATGGAAAATGAGATAGTGGTCCAACCTCAAGTACAGATCTGACTAGATCAAGAGTAAGCTTGATTTTAGCTCCTGTATCATGATTGCCTGGCATGGTGTGCTAAGAATAATTCTAAAGCCACTGAGCTTACCAGGATAGGCATTAGTGCCCTGAAGTTGACAGTCCTCTTCCTGGTGGCCTCTGAATACCTTTCCCAAATTTTATCATTATGAACATGGAGCCACTCAGGACACTTAGCCCAGATGATGTCTCTATCAGAACAGAGATTGAGCAAGCACTTGGGTTGGTGGACAGAAAATGGACTTTGTGGTCCAGCAGACTCCATTCATTAGCCATACAGCCTTTTACATAAACTCAGAGCCTCCTCTATTTCCTCATCTGTAGAAGAGGAGACATATATCTACCTTGGGGGAGTTATTGTGAGCAGTAAAAGAGCACAGTGCTTCATGAATGGGGCTTCAAGAAGGGCCATTATTACCATTATTTTAAGTAAGAGAGACTACCTATCTCCCCTAAACACCAGTCCTAGCATGTGTGTGCCCTTGGGAGGCATGGAACACACTCAGTGGAATGAACTAACTCCAGCTGGATCCAAGAAGCCAACTCCAACTTCTTTGGGTTACATTCAGATCAGTTCTAAAGTAGGAATTCCCAACCAGCCAAGAAACTGGCTCTTGGGCCTCTATCAACACAGGAGTCCCACTAAGGTGTCTTCTTCCTCAAAAAAAAAAAAATTCCTGAATAAGAGCAGAGCCTTGGAAAATTGCATCCAGCACATCCCAGTCAGCCTTTGCTGGGCATCCATGTGCAGTCCTTCCTGCCAGAAGCCCAAGCCATGATGAAAATCCTCAATGGCACCTTCCCAGGACCCTGAGTCAGCTGTGTCATCTGATTTCCAAAAGACCCAGTGCAGAACCATGAGTGTGTTGCTCACAGCCATATTCCAAGCACCTGGAACCAAGTCAGTACTGCTACAATAAAGATTTGCTGACTGGTTGAACAAGAGGCTATTCTCTAATGTTGAGTACTTATGAAGCCTATTACAGGGGCCACGGGAAATAGAGAGCCCCTGCCGCATAAGCTCCAGGTACTCCCTGTGCACGTGAAGGCAGAATGGGGTTGCTGAGTGTGAGACAGACTCAGACTCTACCCTTGGGCAAGAGAATCTCAAACCATTGCCTACATATACCTCTGCTTCCTAACTCAGCTTCCTTGAATGCCTGGTTCTTCTTCCCATCCATCCATCCCTCCTCACACCCTAGCTCTTCACTTACCAGACTCCTGGCTCCACCTGTTTCCATTAGATGACCTTGGGCAAGTAACTGAACCTACCTCAATTTCAACTTCTTTCTCTCCAAAATAAATAATTTTACCCACCTCAGAGGGTGTTGTGAGGATCAAGTAATGGAGACAAGACTTTCCAGAGCCTTCAATAAATTAACTCTCTCAACTCACACTTATTGAGCATCTGCCATGTGCTTGACACCTAGTAGAAATTCCTACAGAAGAAAATCCCCACCCAAACAGAGTTTCCAATGGGGAGGGTGCGCAGAGAAGGCCACAATAAGCAAGATGAATATGTAAAACATATACTAAGGCAGATGGTGCTATGGAGAAATGGTTCAGCCTAAAAAAGCCCAGACATGCAAATGTAAATAGGGTATTCAAGGACTGCTTCCCTGAAAAGGTGACATTGGCACAGAGCCCTGAAAGAGATGACAACATTTGCTGTGATTTTTGTAATGACTAAGTTAGGACCTCTGGGTAATGGGGCCCAGAATCCAAGTTTATAACAAGAACCTCAGGTGGTTAGGATGCATCACCATACTTTTGAAAATACTGGACAAAGGGATCTCCCACAATACTGAGAGGAGATTTGACTGGAATACCCTGCCAGCTCCTGACAGCCTCAGGGTGCAAAGTCTTACCTGAAGCCTCTTCTGACATGGGTGACTGGCATCTACCCACATTGCCCTTCTACCATCCAAGGCTTCCCTTGACCTTGAGCTGAGGCTGCCTCCTCCCCTAGCCAAGCTAATGATATCTTAGGTCTCACCTGCTGGCACGTCCCACCAAGACCATCTCACCTGATCGTTGTGATCTGGCCCAGGTTGAGCTCGTAGTTGTTGACTTGAGCAATGAAGATGGCAGCTAGGGCCTCATAGAGGGCAGTGCCATCCATGTTGACAGTGGCCCCCACAGGCAGCACAAATCTAGTGATGCGGCGGTCCACACCCAGGCCCTCCTCCAGGCAGCGGAAGGTAATGGGCAGTGTTGCAGAGCTGGGAAAGAGAGCCCCAGGGGCTGAGAGCCGGGGATGGTGGCACAGGGCTGGTGCAGCAATGGGCCAAAGGAGCATTCCCCTTGAGAACATTGGAAGGCCAGGTGGGAGCCTGAGCCAGGGGTGGAGGGCAAGTGTCTAACATTTCAGAGGCTGATAACTGCATGCAAAAGGGACTTCTCACAACACATGGAGCACACAGCAACAGTGTCTTCAAGGCTGATGGTCCCTTGTGCCCTTGATGCCAATAACTTAAAGTTAATTACTATACTAGTTCATGCCACTAATTCCCTGTATCTATCCACCCCAAGAAGGAGGAGCACTAGGGGTCTTCTGGCTCCCCTCCTATCAGACCTGAAGGCTGTTTCCAAGGACCATTATTCTCCCTCCTTTGTCTGGTCAGGGAGTGACCTCAGCTACACTAACACTCTCCGTCTCTCTCCCCACCACTCCCCAGAGGAGGAAGACTTAAATGATTGGTGAGTTCACCAAAAAAGTGGGCATCTCATTTGGGATCAGCCTATCCACAAAACAGAACATGTTTTGTTTTGGGCTCTGTCTGGTCAGCTCTATGCCATACAGTGAGAAACCTCAGCCACAGAGAGACCCTTTGGGTGTGCAGCCCTGTGGGGACCAGGGGGATTTAATTCTGGGGCACAATGGCATCGGTCTTACTTGGCCACATATCAAGAGATACATTCCCAATCAGCATTGTTATCGGCAATTTAAAAAATTACATTTTCCTTCCATCCCATTGGTGTTTGTGATATTTATCAGTGTTTTGAATTTGGATAGGAGAAAGGGAGAACTCTTTATTAACCACATGAAAACCATCCCCCAAAAAAGAGAAGGAAGCCAAGAGAATTTCCAGATACCATCTCAAAGAGAGTGAGACCATCTGAACTAGAAAATGATTGAGAACAAGGGGCATGTTGGAACCCTCATCCTCACCTCAAAAATGACAGCTGGTTCTCCTCCATATAAAACAGAGACATAGGAAAGGAGAAAAAGGGCTCAGGGGAGTCACCCAGGACAAAAGTCAGTGCCCAGGTGAACCACCTTCAGGAACCCCTGACATTATTGAACAACTCAGAACAGGTTCTGTAGTGGAGGGAAGGCAGGTATCCCAGAAGAGCCCATGAAAAACAAAGAATAAACCCAGGAAGGGTACCAGTGGTGGAGACTAGGTCATACCTGGAAGATGTGCCCATGGCAGTGATAAGAGCCTGCAGCATGCCCCCAATGAAGGGGAATGGGTTCCGGTGGGTGATGAGGAAGTAGATCAGAGGCAGGACACCACCAGCATGGAGAAACAAGCCCACGATTACAGTCAGGGTGTACATGCCCAGCTGACCCCCCAGAACGGCCATGTCTTCCATCTCTAGGATCTTGCCAGCAATCAGGAACAGGATGCCCACAGGTGCATACCTGAGCCAAACCAGACACCTGTCAGGGCTTCCTCATCACTTCCCCTATAAGCCCAGAGCTGGCATCCCCAAGGCTTTGCCCATGTAATACCCTAGAGCCAGGCAGTGCCTACCATTCAGCACCCTACTTCACCACAAACCTTCCCCACACATTAACAAATGGGACTAGGACCCACAAACATATCCTGCCTTCTCTCCCTGCTCACCCACAGCTCAACCCCAGGCAGCAGAAAAGTTTCTACAACTCCAGGGCATGAAATCTTGTAAGGCCTCTCCTTCATCCACACCCAAGTTCTCCCAAAATTCAAGTTCTCCCAAAATTACTGTCTTCAAGACTCTTTCCCTAAACATTGCCCAAATAACCCCTGGCTCTGGCCTTCTGACTCCCCTTATTCACTGCCCCCAATTCTTTGTTCTCCATTTGTCACTTTTATGCCCCTATTCTCTTTCCTATAAGTGCAGATTCTCATTCACCAGCCCTGAGCTGTTTCACCTGGATTTCCCACAGACATCTCAAGCAACCTATCTCATCAAATCATCTACTTGCTTATTCATTCAACAAATATCTACTGAGTATCTACTGTGTTGCCATCACATGGTCCCTGACTTCATGGTGCTTACATTCACACAGAAACATGTAATTAAAAGCTTCAGGTAGTGAAAACTACAAGAGAGTCATTGAGCGGAGCTGCTTAAGCATGAGTGGTCAGAAAGGGCTTCTCTGAAGAGGTGACATTTAAGCTGAGGCCTGAATACTGAGATGAAACCATGTATATCTGAGAGGGAAGCATTGCAGGCACAGTGCAAAGACCCTGAGATGAGTGTGAACTGGGCATTACTGGAGGAGCAGAAAGAAGACCAGTGTGGCTGGAGTGATGAGTGAAAAGGAGAGTAGAGGAGACAGAATAAGTGAGTTCTTCAAGGGCTCACCTGTTTCCCCCAAAACCAGCCCTTTGCTTAGTCCTGTGAGTTTCTGCCACCAATGCCATCATTCACCCATTGTTATTGTTATTACTGTCTCAATAACAATATTGTTATTGCTCCCTCTTTAGAAATTGAAGTCTGTGCTTGGTCATTATCATGGTGGATGTACTGGAGGAGACTGGGGTCTCTGGGGAAGTTGATGCAATAGGTTGGGTCAGAAATGGTGAAACTCTAAGTCTGTGGAAATGAGGATGTGACATCTTCTCCAACCACAGGGATCCCCAAGTTGGGCTTAGGGTTGGCCCTTGTCAGTGGTTGTTGATTTATCTCCAAGTCTACAGCTACCTCTATGATTACTCTGCACACCCCTTTCCCAGCTCTCTCACCTCCATCCTTTCAGCTCATCCTCTGCAAAGTTCCTCCTAAACCCTGAATCCATTGGCATGACTTCTCTCCAATATTTGGCCACCTGGTGCATATGGATATTTGCTCTCACCATGCCAATGACACCACTGTAAACCCTGGTTCCAAATTCAGTTGAGCCTTCAAATACCCCTTGTCAATTTTCCTGCTGAGCCTTAATAAGCTCCCCTCCCTTTACCCTCAGCTGCTTTTCCAAGCTCATAACTTGGCCTCTAGTTCTTTATATAACTTCCAAGTTATTTTGGATACAGTCTTCCTCAAATTCGCATAAGCTCCCACCTTCCTGAACTCCTCACCATGCTCAAAGCAACTTGTGTTCTTTCAAACTTCGCATGGACTCTTCCCTCTAATTGAAGAGCCTCTCCCCTGCTTCTGTCCTGTTGGATTCCTACTCACCTCTCAAGGCCCAGCTAATAGGTGACCTTCTCCATTACTCCCTCCTCACCTTCCCCAGCATAGTTCACTGCATGTCCCTCCATTGGCCTCCTTGTCCATGTTCACACTTTTTAATACCCTACAGACCCTCCCCTTTTGCATTACACTGATCTAGTATATATGTCTGTCTCCCCCAAGACTTTGTAAGCTCCTTGAGGACAAAGAGTAATGCATCCCTGTATTCCAGAGTTCAAGACAAAGTCAATCTGGGAAAATGTCTGCTAAGTAAGTGAAGAAATTAGTGAAGGTGTGAAGGAATTTTAAAAATGAATGAATGCATGCATCAATTAAAGAATAATTAGTGAGTGGATAAATGGGTAAGAAAATGAGCAAATGAAACATGAGTGAGGGGATGAATGAACAAATGAGTGTATTAAGCAAATGGATGAATGCAGGAAATATCTGAGAGAGTAAATGCAGAGATGAATAAGTGAGAATGAATAAATGACTGAGTGAGCAAATAAATTCATCAATCAATGGCTTAACTCATGAGTGAGTTTATGAGTGACTGAACATATGAATGAGTAAATTAACCAATGCATAGAAGAATGAGTATAAACGAATAAAGGAGTAAATGGATGATTTGGCCAATCCATAGAATACTGAGTGAATGAATAGATGAACAAGAGAGTAAATGAACAATGCATGGAAGAGTGAGTATAATGAATAAGTGAGTGAATGAATAGATGAATGAGGAAGTAAATGAATGACTAAATCTTTACAGAAAAGAGTGAATAGATGAGTGATCAAATGAGTATATGAATGAGTGAATTAACCCATACATATATAAATTATGTTGGACAAATTGTCCCAGTGACTCTGTCAGCAGCTACCCCACTGCCTGACTGCCCAGCCCTGGCTCCATCCTTCCCTGTGCCATCACCACTCACCCTCTCACAGTCCAACACTCACCAGATAATGATGCCCACCAGCCTCATAATAGCCTCATTGAGGCTGTCAAAGAAGTCCCGCAGGACTCGGCCCTTGTGTTTCATGCCACCAATGACCAGCCCAAAGGCCACAGAGAAGACCACAAGGCCCAGGGCATTGATGCCATTAGCTGAGCCAGACACAGGCACAGTCTCCTCAAAGGTCAGCACCTCCTGCAGAGTGCCCAAGGCCCGTGTGACATTTTCCAGGAGGCTGGTTCCATTCTCCATTGAAGATGGAGGAGGCATAGAGGCACTCTGCTCAGATCCATTCTCTGTCCTCACCACGGTCCTGGTTACCAGCCTTGTGCTGTACTGCGTCTTGAACTGGAATATGGAAAAATTGGAACCAAACTCAACTCCGTGGATACATCAGTCACCTGGTGAAACATCTTTCTAACACCAGTTCCAGGTTTCCACACCCTGGAGATATGAATGAGTGAATGAGTGATTTGACCTATGCACAGAAGAATGAGTGAATGAGGAGATGAGTGAGTGGGTGAACAACCAAAGCATGGAAGAATGAGTATAGGCTCTGCATTTTTCACAAGCTCCCTGGCCAATGCTCAGACAAATTTGGGGGACTGTGTTCTCAACCATCTATAGTCAAAAGCCTTGGTTCCTCCTCTAATACCACCCCTAGGAAGCCCTTGGCCTATGTTCTTCTCTCTAACCCTCCCTTGAATATCATGCCAATAGCCATTGCTCTGCCGGGCCCTTCTTCCAACCCCTCACCCCTGAACCACTCACTCAGCAGCAAGTTCCCCCACCCTCCAAACCTCCTTGATCAAACTGTGTACTTCCCCCTGACCTGTTTGAAGCAGGCCTCCACAAGGTTAGGTGGAAACATATTTCTGCAAAAAAATCACATGAAAGGAAGGGGTTAGATGTTGGAAAGTCACCTAGGATGATGATGATGATGATGATGATGATGATGATGATAATAATAGCCGCAAGGGCAACAGTAATAATGGTAGCCAACATTTGAACACTTATTCTAGTCCAAGCTAAGTAAGCTAGCTAAGTGCCTTACCTATATGATCTGATTTAAACACAACAGCCCTAAAAGTGAGTGCTATTGATGTCTCCATTTTATACACATTCCAAAGAAGGACAAAATATTTAGGTAAGTTACCCAGCCACACAGCTGCTAAGGGGTGCAGATGGACCTCAAATCCAGGTCTAAGCCCTTTAGTAGGACCCTATGCTGCTATAGGGACTTCAATTCATACAGATATGCCTCAAAAAAATAAAATAAACCAGACTGTTCCTGCACTCTGCCAACTCCCCCCAAGTCAGTGGCTAGGGTAAAACTGTAGCTAACCTTGATCTAGCCAGCAAAATCTTGCTGTTCCAAGAGATTGTGGGAAAACCAAACACTGCCTGTCCTGAGCCTATCCCAAGATATAGCTTCTCTAGGTTAAGGATCAAAATATCCTCCCCTAGGAGTCAGCTGTTCTTGGAAGAATTGTACAAGGTTCCAAGCCAGAAAATGGGTACCAATAATGCTAAGGTTCAACTTGGAGGTTGCATTTCCAGGCTGGATTGGCCTGTCCCCTTTGTCTCCCCTTTAGTATAGGTTGTTGCACATAGGGCCAGAATTCCCATCAAAATTAGAAAGGACGTCACCTGACCAGGTCCATGAAGGCATCAGCTGTAGGGATGGTCTCGATCCGGCCCTCACGGTGCAGCCCCTCCTTGGAGCCCTTCCCAGGATGGATTATGGTGACCATGAGGATGCCAATGAAGACCGCAATGACGGTAGTCACCATGTAGTACACAGCTGCCCGCATCCCCATCCGCCCTGTCGCCTTGTTATCCAGGGACGCCATACCTGGAGGACAGGTGGTGCAGCCACAAGCATCTCCCTCCACACCCCACCACTCACTCTCCCATCCATCCACTCCTTCCTCCCCACTCCACCAGCTCTATAACCATTCCACCAAGTGCCCCTTCCTCCTGCACCCACCCAGCACCCACACCATTACCCTTGACATATCTCGTCATTCTTCAACTCCATGCTATTTTCCATATAGGTCTTCCACCCCATCCTATGTCCCAAGCACTACTTCACTAAGTTTCCCTCTACTGCAAGACAACCTTTTTAACCCCATACCATCCTTCATTTATCCCTATTTTGCACTGTAACTTCACTTTCACTCTATTCTTCATCCCACTATTCACCCCATAATGACACCTCCATGCAACCCAGCCACTGTACACTCTCTGCAGGGGATGTTTTTGGTGTCCTCTCCAGACACTTTTACCCAGCTGATACACCCATCCTTCAACTGCAGAGTGTGTTAGCAGCTAACAGTTCATGCTGTCCTCTTCCCCTAAGAACTTCACTCAGCTAAACAGGAGTTACCTGACCCAGAAAGGCCCCATGGGAAACGTAGAGCCAGTTACTGGCTGCTACAAGGATTCAAAAATGCAGCTCCTTTGACTCCAGTGAGACCAGAGTTGGGAGGAAGAATTCAACAGCATGGCTCTTGCTCCAGAGCTCCCTGTGGGATCAGGCCAAGAGGCCAGTCTTCTTCAGAACCCACATCTCTGCTTAGCTTTTTTCCCCACCCCAACCTGTTCCCTCATTTCCTCATGAGTTTCTTTTGAGAGCTGACCTCAAGAAATCACTTGAGCACATATATACCCATCTCAGGCCCTGCTTCCAGGAAACCTAACCCAGAAACCATTCTTTCATGCCCTTATCTTCATGCCTATCCCAAAATCTGGAGATTGGCAATCAACTACCCAGGGGCCATATCTGGCCCACTGCTTGCTTTTATAAATTCAGTTTTATTAGAACATAGCCACACCCTTTGTTTACACATTAATCTGCATCTGCTTTAGTGCTATAAAGGAAGAATTGAGTAGTCACAAAAGAGACCCTACGGCCTCCAAAGTAGAAATATTTATTATCTGTCCCTTTACAAAAAAGTGTGCTGACCCCTGCATAGTCCATCCATGTTTCCATCCCACCCCAGCCTAACCCCTTCATCCACGTCACTCCCTGACCATCCATGCCACATCCCAGCTGCCTTCCCGGGCTGCCCCGCTGTAGCCTTCCTTTCACCTCTGCATGATACTAAGTTCCTGGCAGGCTGGTATTTTGTCTTCAGTGGAAAGTATAGGAAAGTTGCTGAGATAAATGGTGTAAGTCATATGGGGTCTGGAACCTGGGTCTGATCAGGATCCGGGCTTTGGCCAAGGACTCTGGGCTAGGCGTACACTCAGTGTTTGAGGTCGCTTGGAACCACTTTGGCTCCAGGTCTGACCTTGGGCTGTGGGTGGGTCTTGATGGCCAATACTGGCCTGGGCTCTCTCACCTGTGACCAGGCTGGAGACGATGAGCGGCAGCACTAGCATTTGCAACATCCTCATGAGAAGCTCTCCAGGGAAAGAAAAGTACTTGATCTGGCGGTAGGTGAGCTGGTACGGGCGCAGGGCAAAGGCCAGGCTGACCCCTAGGGCCAAACAGGTCCAAGGAGTGGAGTCTGGGTCACTCAGGCCCAAGCAGGGGCCATCCATCCCAAAAAGAGTGTGTGTGGATGGAGGTGAGAGAAAAAGAGAAACATTCTATGTGTATGTATGCACATGGTAGAAATGTATGGATTTACGTGGTACCATGTTGACAGTGTAAATTTGTGTGTAAAGATATGCACACATGCATGCATGTGACAGCAGACACTCAGTCATGTGTGTGTCTGTGTTTGTATATGTGGGCCCATGCACATGAGATGCACATGGTTTCCCTATATGTGTATATAGTGTGACCATATGTATATAGTTTTCAAACATGCAAGTGTATGTGTATTTAAGCTCATAAGTGTGTTGATACGTGTGTAGAGGAATGTATGTGCTTGTGTGGATGTGTTTGTAAGTTCTAGCATGTGTGCACTATGTGTTTACATGTTTACAACTGTAAGTTCTGTTCATGCATAAAAATAATGTGGTCATGTTTGTGTTTGTATGCAGAAAGTATGTTTGTATAGTGTGCACATATGTGTGTACACATACATATCCATGTAATATTGTGTGCACTGTGGGAGTGTCCTGCCCTCAGGAGTGGGGGTCACTTGTAGGACAAGATGTGTGCAGGTGAGAATGAGTCTGTGGAATGAAGAAATGTGCACACAAGGAATTTCCCTGCAGTCCCCGCCCTCCCAGCCCACTCACCTATGATCACAGCACTGATGGTCAGCAGGATGAAGGCGTTCCTGCGCAGGAAGCGCAGTACATGCTCCCGGGTCATGGTCTGCAGGCGCAGGCGCGTGCGCAGCGCTCTCTGCTGCATGCTCTCCTGCAGCTGCTGCAGCCAGCCCACCCTGCCCAGCCGCTGGCCACTCTCCCGCAGAAACAGGCTGTTGCCGTGGCTGCTCATTGTCTATCTGCTGGGGACAGAGGGCCAAAAGGCCAGGGCCTGGTGAGGAACAGGACAGAGGATGGATGTGGGTGAAGGGGGAAGAGTGGGTAGGGCAGAGGAAGCTGGTGAGAAACTCTGAGAGTATCCCGACAGCAGGGGAGGGATGATGTCTTTTGGCTGGGATGTTCTGGGGTCTGAGACAGCTAAAAACACTGCCTGTGGTTCAAAGGTCATGTCCTAGAAAGGGCAAGGTCTCAGAATCACTTCCTGGCTTGGCTGGGAGAGGCAGGAAAAGAGATCATAATATAATAGGCTCTTTTGCCATTTCCTGACTCACAAACCAAACTCTAACAAAGCTTTGCTGAGTGCCAACTGCATGCAGAGTCCTGGACATGGTACCTTGGGGCCAGACACAGAACTGAATTAATATGTTTTCATGTCTGGCCTGGAGGTGTTGACAAATTGGCTTTGAACAGCAAAATCAATGACAGCAAATGCCTGGTAAATTATGGGTGCCCAATAAATGCAGCTGCTTGCCTAAGTGCTTGAGTGAGCAACAGGAAGAAGGGGGAGTCCCTTGGGAAGGAAACATTGACAATCCTTGACCCCAGTGGCTCTTTAGGATCCACCTTTGAAGGGAATGTGATGCCCCCTTCAGAGTCTCTCTGGGCACCAGGCACTGTTTCACCAACTTCTGGCTTTGTGTCTCCTCTTTAAATTTGCCCACATCCATATAATCATATTTACGTTCTAAACATATTTATCTAAAATGAAAACTTTAGATACATTAGGTCTTTAAGTCATTATTTGAAATGCTAATTTTGTTTTAGTACACACTAAATAAAATGCATATAAACATAAACGCCTGCCTATTCTTTTCTCAGCTACACACCTCATATGTACAGGGCGGCCTGGCAATTGTGACTGGTATTGGGCCTGAGGAATTTTACCTCAGAGACTTCTTTCTCCATTAAAAAATGTTAAAATTATATTTTACAACTGCTTTGGTATAAAGGTGAATATATTATCTTGGAACTAGGTAGAGGTGATGGTTGTACAATATTGCAAATGTACCAAATGCCACTGAATGCCACTTTGAAATGGTTGGTTTTCTGTCATGTGATTTGCACCTCATTATACAGTAAAACATTTTCTTTGACTCAAAAGTTTAATTCTTTTTCCTGATTTTAAAAGAAGTGAAAACACGTCTGTGGGCGCTGGGCCCTGGGCCTCCAGTTCCTGAAAGGTAGGCGGCCTTGCCTGTACTGATCTCACAGCAAAAATGTGGCAGTTCCCCCGTCCCACTGGGGAATCTGTTAGTCCTCCAGATGTATTCCAGGTGCAAGTGTCATTTGTATTCCAAATGACATTGCCCAGGCTCTCTTGCCCACCGGCTCCCCTCTGGGTCAGGCCAGTGGAAGGCGAGGGGAGAGTGGAGAATGGGAAAGAGATGGAACACGGATTCTCCCAGCTTCCCTGGCCATGCCCTGCCTGGCAGGGGCTGTGTTCCTCTACCCACAGCTCCCATCACACCATCCTCTGTGCCTGTCAGCCATTTGGATGCCTTCCCTGGAAAAATGTCTATTCGGGTTGTCTGCCCATTTTTATCAGATTGTGTGGGGTTGTTACTGAATTGTATGAGTTCTTTATATATTTTGAATATGAACCCATTTTCCAATATACAGTTTGTAAAACTTTTCTCACACTCTGTAGGTTGCCTTTTTGTTTTGTTAACAATCTTGCTTTTGCTGTGCAGAAGCTTTTAAGTTTGACATAGTCCTCCTTGTTGGGTTTTGTTTTTGTTACAAGTGCTTTTGCTGTGATAACCAAAAATCACTGCCCGTTATCAAGGAGAGTCTTTCCTATGTTTTCTGCTAGGAATTTCATGGTATCAGGCCTTATGTTTAAGTCTTTGATCCATTTTGAGTTAATTTTGGTGAGCGGTGTGAACTAGGGGTCCAGTTTCATCATTCTGCATGCAATTACTCCATTTTCCCAACACCATTTGTTGAAGAGACTATCTTTTCCCCACTGGATGTTCTTGGATCCCTTGACGCTACAACTCTGACTCTCACAATAATGGCAATCATATTACAATATATAAGTGTATCAAAACAACATGCTGTACACCTTAAATTTTCTCAATGTTACATGACAAATATACTTTAGTTTAAAAAATGATAATTCTGTTACAGCTACCACTGTCCTTGGGTCTCTCTCTCGCTCCCTCCCTGAGAATCCCTACTCCTGCCACCCCAGCCATACTGGTTTCCCTCAACCCTGCTCACCCCTTTGTAAGTAGTCCTTATCTTACTCTTTTTAATCCCTCCTTTTGAGTATGCTGCTTCCTGACTGATACACCAGATTCACCTCACTGTTAGAAAAAAATCCCCGAGCCAAAGGAAGGCAGTAAATATTGTGTACTGTGTGGAACTCTGTGCAAGTTTGCCTGGGATTGCGGCACCAGGAAGAACTTGGCCTTGCCCAGCTAGTCTCTGAGGGATCGCAGCTTCAGATTCCCTGCCTCACCCCACCCCCACTGACTAAATTCATACAGGTCAGAACAGGGAGCCTATTGGAAGTCTCAGTTCCACCAGCAGGTATAGATGCCTGGACTTTTTGGCTTTTTCCTGCCACTGGCTGAGCAGCTACTTTTCTGAGGCCACCGTCTGTCTTGCCCTCCCCATATCTGAGGGATGAGTCATCTGCCTCAGCTTTCCAGATCTAAGCTCCAGGTCCCCGGTGCCAAACCCCAGTGGGGGCCCTGCTCCAAATGGATCCATCAATGCTGCTTCTTACCCTGCTGTAAAAAATCCCAGACATGGGACCACCCACAACACAGGAGGCTTGTAACTTCTTCCTCTCCTCTAGGATGTACGTTTCCAGGCACTGAGTGGTAACTCCAAGTTGCCCATGGGTCCCACAGAACTGTTCAGCTGAGATCTAAATTAGTCACAACAACTGCAGAGCTAGTTTTGTCTCTTTCCTTTCTCTTCCTTTCAAAAAGTAGCATGGTATAAAGCAGGGAATTGACAAACAATAGTCTAAGGGCCAAATCCAGTCCACTGTTTGTTATCATAAAGAAAGTTCTGTTGGACCACAGCCACACTCATTCCTTACGTATTGTCTATGTGCTATAATGTCTGAGTTGAGCTGTTGGCACAGACATCATGTGGGCTGCAATACAGTTTCTCTGGCCCTTTGATGAAAACATTTACTGACCCCTGACCTGGTAGGAAAGAATACCTGAGCCCTTATTTCAAATCCCGCTCCACCTTGCAGGGACAAGTCAACGTCTATGTGGATTAGATGGCCCAATTCAGGTGATGCTTAGAACAGTGCCTGGGGAGCATGACATGGATGCCAACTGCGGTGCATGGAAAGGAAAAACCCGCCCTGGCTGGTGTAGCTCAGTGGATTGAGCACAGGCCTGCGAACCAGTGGATCGCGGTTCAATTCCCAGTCAGGGCACATGCCTGGGTTGCAGGCCAGTTCCCTGCAGGCCAACTCCCAGCAGGGGACGCACGAAAGGCAACCATACATTGATGTTTCTCTCCCTCTCTCCTTCCCCTCTAAAGATACATAAATAAATAAAAATCCTTAAAAAAAAAAAGAAAGGAAAAACCCAACAGACTCATGACTGAGACCAGAGAAAATGCTGAAGCCAGAGGGTGTCTTTCTATGAACTTTTCTCAGTCCCGTCTGCATCATTTGTTAAGCAACAGTTGACTTGAAATGGCTTTTCCAGGATCCTGGCTTACATGGGCCTTTCTCAATCTCTCTTGGACTCCTGGGGGCTTCTCCCCTCACCCTGAGTTCTCTCTTTTCTATGCTCTCCTGATGCTAGGCAGTCTTTTTACCCTCTTTCTTGGACTTCCTACTCAGGAAATGGCCCTTCTAGTGCCCCAAGTCTCTGCACAGATTCAAGGATTGGTCTCCCACCAGTTCCCCCAACCTCCAGACTCAAGAGAGAAGTGTTGGTGGCCCCTGGGAGCCAAGGCAGGAAGAAAGAAGCTCTTACAGTCTAATGCTGGGAGCAAGCTGCGGGGACAAAGCACGTTTGCTTCCCCTACGTTTTATCTCAGCACTCTGCTAGCCTAACAGGAGGAGTGAGTGAGGAGAAAGAGAGGGCAGAAATCACACACATCACACACTCCTCTTGTATGCAGTTGACACATGCACAGCCACGCAGGCACACAATCACACACAGAGAACTGTCAGACACATAGCCAAATGCATACCTTCGGAAATGCAACCGCACTCATGCACCATCAGATTCCTACACAATGCCTACCTACACACACAAACACATGCACACATACTTGCCACATTCATGCACACCATCCAACACACAACTCCACATTCCTCTTCAAACATACAACCCCACACAAACTTTTGCAGCCCTACACAATGCCCTTTGTTAATGAAACTTCAGACATGCAGTGATAATTCCTACACACACACACACACACACACACCTTGACACAGTACCACAAACTTCAGACATTCAAATTCATTCCCAATTTAAATATTCAGGCATACACACTTCTTTCTATTAAAAAAATTCTCATCAGAGAATATGTTTTTATTAATTTTAGAGAGAGAGGAAGGGAGAGAAAAACACTGGTGTGAGAGAGAGACATTGATTGGTTGCCTTCTGCAGGAGTCTAGTCAAATGGTCGAACCCACAACCTAGGCACCTACCCTGACCAGGGATAGAACCCACAGCTCCCTGGTGCACCAGATGCCGCTCCAACCAACTAAGCCACCAGGCCAGGGCAGCACACACCTCCTTCTTTTGGAAGGTAATCCCACTCATAAATTGTCCCAAACACGCACACATCACTACCACCTCCCACATATCTTTGGACCCAGCCCCCCTGCAGCGATGAGCAAAGTCTCAGTCACAATCAGGTCTGTCCGATTTGGAGGAATAAACCCTCCGTTAAGGGACCTAGCCCTGGAAAGGGTCGAGGCATCAGGCATAGTGTTGGAACTTGCCCAGGAGTGGAGGCCACAGAAAGAGGAAAGGAATGTGGGCGAGGGAGATGGGCAGCGAGACCCCTGGGTAGGTAACTAACGGTAGGAAACTCCAAAGGCCACCGGGAGGTGAGCGGTGGCAACTACACTTAAGGGGCACCGAGGCGCTGGCTGCATCGAAGAGCGTCCAGAGATGGCGCCTCACCCGCCTGACCCCAGGGTGGGCCGATCCCGCCGAGGATCCCGCCTGGGATCTCGCCTGCCTTGAACCCCAGGGCCCCTGCACGTGCGGGGCCGCGGTATCCCCACTCACCAGTGTCCGCAGCGGCGGGGACGGCTGCCTGCGCCTCGGCCTGTACGCTGCGTCCGAATGCAGGAGCCGGAGCCCCGCAAAGCGCCCGGCTCGCGCAGCGGGGACCACCAGGGACAGCACAGTGCTGGCTCTGGGACCAGACAGCGGAGGTACCGGCAGGGAGCCGGGACGCGCTGTGCAGCTGGGGGTTCGGGGCAGGCCTTGCGCTCACGTGGGTGCGGGGGCGCCAGGAGGCCGGGGGAGGGGGTGGAATCCCCTCCGGGATGCCCCCCGCCTCCCAGGCGCCCAGACTCCGCTGCAGCTCAGGAGAAGGGGCCCCGCTCCTTTAGATCCTGAGGTGGGCCGGGTGGGTGGCCTCTCCTGCGTCCAGCCCCCGCCCCCAGCGCAGAGCCGCGCCTCCGCGCCCCGAGCCCCCGCCTCCCGCCTCCCGCCTCCCGCCTCCCGAGACCTCCTGAGGCCTGAAAATCCCTGGAGAGAGCGCGGGACCAGCCCCTGGCACCACTGGACTTGCCCGGCTCCTGCATCCTGGGCGTAGGCCTGGGGAAGCGCTGGTGCCAGCGTCCCAGTGACCACAGCCGCCGCGGGGGCTCCTAGGCCCAGCTTCTCCCTTTGGGTGCACTTTCTGGCCTCAGCCGCCGTGTGCCCTTGGGCCAGCCCTTCTCCCTCTCACAACCTGGCCTTCTTATCTAAATAAACAACGGATATGACTCTGCTGACCCAACAGAAAATTAAAGCGCACCCGTGTGGAACTGGGCCGTGCAGCCGCTGTGCAAAAGGGAGACGAATAATTCCTGTTACTCTTGTAATTAATATTATTCTCAGGTAATGTTAACCCTGCTTTTCTTCTCAAATGGTACTGATTTATGGCTTCCAACATCTCCCACCTCGGTGAAAGCTAATTGCCCGTTTTAAAGGGTGAGCACAGAGCCATGCACCTTATGTAAAAATCAATATATATTTGCTATTAATGTTAATGTTAGCGACCAATTGTTGATGGCATCTTCCTAGTCTACACAGGCTCTTTTACTTATACTTAAACTACGCATGCCAGTGAAGTAGATATCACTACCCCCAATCGCAGAGAGGTTCGGTAACTTGCCCGAGAGAGAGCCAGAGAGCAACCACCTCACTTCCAGCTCTCTGTACATACAGCCCGGACTTGCCCCCTGGACAAAACCTCCTGTCTATCAATAGGTGGTTCTCAAATTTAGCAGTGCCATAGAATCACTAGAGGAGCTTTTGAAAACTCTGAGTCCCCAGGTGGCTCCCAGACCAGTGTCATCAGCATGCCTGGGCTCAGGGCTCAAGCACAGCTCACTTTAATGCTCCCCAAATGATTTCAATCTGTGGCTAGAGTCGAACCCCGCACTAGATGTCAGGTTCTCCTGCAATCCTCTCAAAAGCCTCTCACTCCCTCCGCCTCAGTCTCCGGCTGTGCAAGAATGATTCTACATCCTTTTCCGAGCCTAGAGCTGTCTGTGAGCTCTTGGCTCTTGCGGTCACTCCCTTCACAAATATTTCTTGTGCCTCAGTTGTGCACCAGGCTCTGCTAGAGGCCAGAGACTGAGCAGGGAAGACAGATCGCCCTTGCTCTTTTACAAACTATTGGGTCTCGGGACCCCTTTGCACTCTTAAAAGTTATAGAGGACCTCCACAGTCACAACCCCAGGCTAATCATGACCTTTTTTCAATCAGACAAATTCCAGTAAGGTGCACCCTACAATAAATCTGACCAGCACTCCTCAAAACTGTCGAGTCGTCGAAAACAAAGAAAGTCAGAGACACTGTTACAGGAGACATGATGACTAATTAATACAACAGGGGGTCCTGCAGGGGCTCCTGGGACAGAAAAAGGAGGTTAACAGAAAACTCAGGGAATTTCAGTAGAGTGTGGACTTTAATAATAATGTATCAATATTGGCTCATTAATTATAACAAATATATACTAGCAGACAATGCTAATAATAAGGGAAATTTGGGGAGTGGAGAGGATATGGGAATTCCCTGTACAATCTTTTCAAATTTCTTGTAAATCTAAGATTATTCTAAGAAATCATGTCTGTTGATTGAAATGACCCTGGACAGTACAGGGAATAAAGTCAATAGTGCAATAACTTTGCATGGTGACAGATGGTAGCTAAACTTATTGTGGTGATCAGTCACATCATAAGGTATATAAGTGTTGAATCACTATGCTGTACACCTGAAGCTAATATAATATTGTATGTCAATTATTCTTTAATAAAAAAATTTAATGAAAATAAAATAAAGTAATAAGATCCTGAAGGATCAAGAATTTGTATTTATATGGGTTATACCTGTTCATCTTTACTATATTAGGCATTAAAACTGAGAAAGTTTTAAAATATTTACTCATTTTAACATAATATAAAGAGAATGTTTTTATGAAAAATAACATTTTCAAAAACAAGAAAAAAATACTGACAGGCAAGGTATCACAGTTTTGCAAACTGCTTTGATGTCCAGCTTAGCAGAGACAAAATGGGGCTCTCACACAGCTGGCCCTTATTACATGCAGACTCCGTGTTAGCACCTTCACTCCAACCTGCTTGGAACCCAGAATCACTGCTCACGGCACTTCTGTGGCCGTGAGTGGGCATGCTCAGAGCGATGCCGGGTTCAAACTGGTCCACAGGCACGCTCCCATTGGGGTGGAGCAAGGCCACACTCTGCCTTCTCAGTTCAGTTGTCATGCTGTAAAAGATGTCCTTTTCATGGTCTATTTGGTGCCATGTTTTTCTCATTTTTGTGCTTTTTGTAGATTTTAAAATGGCTCCCAAGCATAGTGCTAAAGTTTGTTGGCATAAGAAGGCTGTGCTGTGCTTGTGGAGAAAATGAGTCAGACAAGCTTCGTTCAGGCGTGAGTCGTAATGCTGTTGGCTGTGAATTTGATGTCAGTGAACCATATAGAGATATTTATGAATTATTATATGTGGTGTATACATATATATATATATGAGGTTTCTTGAAACAGAAACACCTGTAAAACAGAGTTAAGTAGTGGTTGGCTAATGACTGTTTGACAAATATTTTGTGAGCAGAGGCTCACAGCATCCTAACCCAGTGTATCTGCCTAGGAGCAATACTTTCTTTGCTAATTCAGTGTTTTCCCAACTTTATAGAATAAAACTACCGTGAATAATGAGAAGGAAATGTATCTTATGCATTGAATCTGTCAGGATATGTTGTTTTGATTGAAGTATGTGAAGAAAGTATAACCTCACATGAACAGGTACTTTGAAAAGGAAAAAGCACTTTGATCAGCTTCTCAAGTAAGAGTGACTATTGTTCGAGACCACACCAAAACCCAACACATTCTAGTTTCTTAAAGAGTAGTTGCAGTGTGGGGTCCGACTTGCCAGTGAAGTTTTTGTACTTTTTAAGTTAACATTAAAATCCATTGAGAGCATGTTTTCACCTGTGCATGATTTTAAAACATTATGCACTAGTCATTTAAAAAATGTCAGTTCACTGAGATAGATCTTCCAAATATTAAAACATTTTCTTATTCAGTATTGAAAATGAATGCAAAAAAGTCCACAATTAACAAAATATCGACATTTCCAAAGAAAGGTGGGATCAGAATTCCTGATTTTCCTTTTGCTCCCAGCTGCCATATGGCTTCACTCAACACTCACTGATTCTGTCTTTAAATTTTTATACACAATTTTTCATGAATAAATTCCAAGGGCTTTTGAGGGAGTCCCTCCTTGCATTTCACTGCTTTGAAATGAGACATAAACCTAAACTTGTTGTCTGTCTCATTACCCTATTCATTTATTTTTTGTTTGTTTTGGAGTTTTTTTAAGATTTTACTTATTTTTAGAGAGGAGAAGGGAGGAAGGGAAACATCAATGTGTGGTTGCCTCTAGCGCGTCCCCCCCACTGGGGACCCTGCTGCAACCCAGGCATGTGCCCTGACTGGGAATCAAATGGGTGACCCTTTGATTTGGAGGCTACCACTCAACCACTGTGCCACACCAGCCAGGGCCCTATTCATTTATTTCTAAACCATTTTATTGAGGTATAACTGACATGTAAAAAACTGAACACACTGTATACAACTCGATGAGTTGGAGGATAAGTATACACCCAGGAAACTATCGTCACCATCAAGGCCATAAACATACCCATCACTTCTCAAAGTTAATATCCCAATGTTACTTATTTTAATTACAGAACTTGCCACACTCCCTTGCACTCTGCACCCAAACAGAGTGCCCCACTCTTACCCTCACTCTGGCCCTCTGAGTCGCTCTCCCAATAAGGGAAAGGCTACTCACTCCCCTTTTACAGATGTAAAAGGGCCTCACAAGCCACCTCGTTAAGCCAGAGTCTGAGCCCACCTCACTCTGACCAGTGGCTCCGGCTGTGGCCCTGGCAGAAGGCAGGCAGGCCAGCCCAGATGGAGCATCCCCAGGCTGTCCCAGATGACTGCCCTGTCTGCAGGATGGGGCCTGAGCAGGGGCTGAGCCAAGAGAAGCCTGAGACAGGAGGAATCGAGGCTAATTCCTCTGTGTGAAGTGCTCCCTATTAATTAATTAGGGCAGAGCTTGCCTAAGGCATCCCCGCAGCCCCCAGAGTCATTAAGGAAGAGGGGGTCTCATTATCAACTATCAGATTCCCCATCGTTCCCAGGGCCCCAGAGGGAGCAGAGGAGGAGGGAGAGAAGGCCAGGTCCCTCCTTCTTCCAAATATTAAACCCAGTGCCCCCGCCACTCCTTATTACCAGAGTGGCCTGATATGCAGGTAAAATGTCTAAAACTGCAAGCAGAATTTCAGAGGAGAAAAGAAGAGGAGAGTCAGAGATAAGGGCATGTTTATTCCGCACCCACCCCCAAATTCAGCCTGCATTTATACTGATGTGAGATATTCAGAATAGGTAAATCTACAGAGACAGAGATCAGATTAGTGGCTGTCAGGGGCTGGAGTGAGCAAGGGACGGAGAATGACTGCTCAGGGGTGCAGGGTTTCCTTTGGGGGTGATGTATAAAGTTCTGGAACTAAATGTTGGTTGCACAATATCATGAATGTACTTAATACCACTGAAATGTGACTTTTAAGTGATTGCAGTGGCTAGGGTGGTAATTATTTGCAACACACAGATATATCAAATCGTCACATTCTTAAATTTACATGTTATATGTCAATTATACCTCAATAAAGCTGGGAAAATGGTTACAATGGTAAATTTTGTTATGTATACTGTACAATAAAACATCGGTCTCCTTCTAGCTCATGATTATTTATTCAACATTTATGAGCTCCTGTTTTGTGCCCAGCATCATTCTAAGCAGGGAAGCGTGGCCCTGCCCTCAGAGCTCTGTCTC